>NC_092036.1:17810296-18039345 GCF_003086295.3 Arachis hypogaea
TAGCACAGGAAACAGATCAACACACAAACAAATAGCAATAAAACAAACAGCACAATTACAGAGAGACAAGATAGGCAAACACAATCAAATGCAAATATGCAAACAATGATGATGCATGTCTATCCCTAATGCAGGCCATGAGCTCATGTGTCGGTTGCCTACTCGCTCCCGATATTACCCGGGCACAAGTCCCGGATATGGCTTTCTAGATGCATACAGTGTGCTTATAAGTCGTACGGCTAGGCCGCATACAATGTGACTTTAAGTTGTACGACTAGGCCTCATACAGTGTGACTTTCCAAATCAATAAGCGTACATCTGGAAAACAGTTCTCAGTGTGTGGGCGTCCCCACTTTACATTTGGCACTAAAGCCCAAATAATGTCACATCTGCTCTCCTGTGGCAGTCATTTCATTAATCAATATATTCGTTTAATCTTTGTTCTCTGCTCTCCTGTGACAGAGATCCTTTAATTATCTTTCTTTCTTATACTTTTTGTTCTTCTTCTTCTTTTCTTTCTTATCGAACCGAACTCAAAACATAATTTAAAGCAAAATTCCTTCATTAGTACCTATTTTCCATCTTACTAGTACCAAAATCAGTTATCATCCACTTTCATAACCATAAATTCCAACATCAAACATGGCCTCAATTCAAACCCAATTCATAAACTCAAATCACATTTCAATTTAACAAGCAGCACCACATTGACCAACACTCAAAATTACAACCAATTCTCATCAATTAGACACACAAAACACGTATAAATTATTTGCAATTATTCAATAAGCTTTTTGGCATTCTTAAATTAAAAACTTGTAATTTTAAAAACGAAATCTCCTACCTTCGTATAAAATCAAAATTATTGAAAGCTCTGGAGAAGTTTTCTGACCGAGCTGCTAAAGGAGAAAGCGTTAGAAATCGTCTGTGCTTCCTAAAACTCCAGTTAGCCGAACTCAAGGGAAAGAGAAATTACGTCACCGTCAATTTTTACCGGACAAAAATAACGCCAATGTGTTGAGAATGAAAATACAAATACTTTTACCGGATTAGATTTTTAATTAGAGTTACGAATTGCAAAAAATGGAGATCGGAAGCTCAAGGAAGTTCACGTTTCTCTCTTCTCTCTCGGTTCTTTCTTTCTTCCTTTATTCAAAAATGAAGCATGCAAAGCCGGTTAGGAGCTAATGATCATGCTTTAGGAAAAATGTTACACGTTAGACGGGTTTAGGTGTCATGCTTATTATGATCCACGGTTCTCTTTTTGGCTTTGGCAAAAAAAATGAATGGAATCAAGGAATGATAATAATTAGTGTCGTTAATGAATGCAAAAGGGGGAGGTAGGTGTCACATTGTGTATATATATACATACAAGAATTCAAGCCTTAGCTTTCTTTCTTTACTTCCTTAAGGCATTCGGCCACTTTCCCCTTTTTTAATAATAATAATAATAATAATAATAATAATAATAATAATAAATTTAATTTTTGTTTTATTAAATTATTTTTGGATCATTAATTTAAATTTAATAAAATAAATAATAATTAAATTAAACTTCAATAATCATAAAATTTTATTTGATTATTTTTTTAAAACTAATTTTTTTTAAATTACATCTCAATATAATATATTAACTCATAAATACCTAATTATTTAATTTTTAAAAATTCGGAGTCTTACATTGGTTGAGGTTGACCCCTCGTTAGAGGTAAAATCAGTTATTGTAGAAGTGCAATCGCAGTTCAACTACACCATCAGTTATCGGAAAGCATGGTTGGCTAAGCAAAAGTCAGTAAAAAAAATATTTGGAGTTTGAGAAGCATCGTACGAAGCATTGCCGATATGGTTTGAGGCCATGTGTCATAAGGAGCCATCAGCTATCGTCCATTTTGAGACTATGCCTGCATATCAAGGCGATGACTTGGTAAGTGATATCCAGGTATCGCATCGAGTCTTTTGGAGTTATTACCCCTGCATTAGAGCATTCAGACATTGTAAGTCAGTTGTCAAGGTGGATGGGACTCACTTGTACGGAAAGTATAAAGGTTGTCTGTTAGTGACAGTTTCACAGGATGGTAACAACAATATCGTCCCAATTGCATTTGCTATTGCGGAGGGAGAGACTTTTAATGCGTGGCACTTTTTCCTTAGTAACCTGCGACAACATGTTGTGACTCGGGATGGTGTGGGACTGATATCTGACCAACACGAATCCATCAATGCAGCTGTGGCTTGCAGTAACGGAACTTAGTCACCTCCTAGAGCTTTCCACATATTTTGTATTAGGCATATAGAGTCGAATTTTCTGAGAAAATTCAAGGCACCGTACCTGCAAAAACTTGTCGACAATATAGGTAACATTGAGTAATTCAAAGTTCGTTATCAACAGAGTTACCTTCAATAAGTGTTTGTCATCCTTTTTTTATTTGTTTTTTGTTATTGTGCAGGATATTCGAGGATGGTGCCCGAGTACGAAGTGCGTTACCAGCGTTTACGAGAATGGGGCGAGACTTACACTAACTGGTTAAACCGAATTCTCCGCGAACAGTATGCGTTGGCATTTGATAGTGGCTACCGATGGGGTCACATGACGACGAATCTAGTCGAATGCATCAACTCAGTCTTGAAGAGTGCACGCAATCTTCCCATCACTACACTTGTCAAAGCAATATCCTACAGGCTTAACGAGTTATTCACCCGAAAAAGAGCCGAGGCGGAGGCTTGGATTAATGCTGGCCATATTTTTTCTGAGCTTATGACCTCAAAATTGCATGCAAACCAACTTGCATCAGGAAATATCCAGGTTAATTGTTCCGACAGGCAAAATGAGGTCTTTGAAGTACGTGAGATGCCAAGTGGACTGGAGTATGCCATCGACCTCCGTTGGCACCGAAGACACGTCGACCTCTATATACTATTTTCATCAGTCAACTGTAACCGTTCTTTTAGATCCCGAAGTCACGTCAGTTTTATGCCGCTTCCTCTATAGTCTGACTTTCTCGATGCAACCCCAAATTGGTGCAAACACTCTGCCTCTAAGGCTTCAAAACTACTCATAGTCGTCCCTGTGACTGGAAGACCGTCCGTCGAAAGACCAAGAATTATAGCCACATCTTCCAGTATCACAGCACATTCACCAACCAGAAGGTGAAAGGTATGTGTGTCTGGACGCCACCTTTCGACTAGAGCATTTACCAGTTTTTTCTGACATTGGACTATTCCAATCTGAGATGCATGATAAAAACCAGTAAATTGTAAATGCTCCTCCACCCTATCATCGTACCGATCTGGAAAAAAGGGTGATCACACGTTAACATCCATAAACTCTACGAAAACATAAATTATTAATCAAATCATTAACAATTACTAATTCACTACTAAAATATAATAATTTTCTAACTAGAACAACTAATTTATCCAAAAAATTATTTCTAACTTACTACTAATAATAATAGCTAATAGATACTTTCAATTCTTATCTAACTAATGTTCCACTGTAATATTAAAACCTCACTTACAACAATATATTTATGTCAATTAAAAAGCTAACAATAAACAAATAATTATTATCAAAAAACAAATACATTATATTATATTTTACAAAACCAAAATCATCAACATTATTCCAAAAAATTATACACCGATTTAGATTATTTATTGTTATGAAAAATTACTATAATTTATAAAGTTATAATTTCTAAAATTAATTATAAAACTTAATTACTTAATTATATTTTTTAAAATTATTACAAAAAATTCTAAACATTTATTTTTTACTAAGCTATCATATTAGTCGAACTCAAATACCATCATTGATTAAAATATTCTCTAACTATATTTACATATATATTTCTAACCATTATTTAAACATATATTCTTAAATTCAATCAATCAATCAATAATAATAATAATAATAATAATATCACTGATATATGTTCCTAAGTTGAATTACTAACAACAACAATTATAATTAAATTTTTAACAATAATAATTATAATTCTAAATTAATAATAATAACAATAATAATAATGTCACTAATATATGTTCCTAAGTTGAACTACTAACAACAACAATTATAATTAAATTTCTAACAACAATAATAATAATAATAATATCACTGATATATGTTCGTAAGTAGAACTATTAACAACAACAATTATAATTAAATTTCTAACAATAATAATTATAATTTTAAAATATAAAAAATTTAATAAATAAATTTACATAATTAGAATGGATGAGATATTTTATAATATGAAGTTCAAGACGATTAATATCTTTAGATTTTTATTTCTTTGGTATTTTATTTTTTTTCAAAGAGTTGTGGGAAGAAGAAGAATTAGATCAAAAAGAAGAAAGAATGGTTGCTGAGTAGAATGAAGATAAAACTGATTTCGAAAGGTAGGTATGCATGCAGTAAAGGGGTATGTTGGGTTTAAGTGTATCATTGTTGGGTTTAAGGGTACCGTTGTGGGGAAGCAATGCGCATGCGACACGTGACCGGGGGAACAACTTGAACTGTTTGTTTTGTCCCATGAAATCAGACCGTCTAATTAGTCTTGTTGAACTCGCACCGTCTGATTAATTGTTCACTGATACCACACGTAAATAAAGTAAGTATATTCTTTATAACACTGTCCTACACCAATCTATTCTCTATGTTAAAATTAAAAAACGTAATTATTCTTTTATATTAACATTTTCATCCATTTAAATTTATGCTTTTCTTATTTATTAAATTGACTAATATGTTTTTATGTAAGTTAATATTTATAGTTAACGCTAGTTTAATGATTTATTATTAGTTGTTTTTTAATATTTATTGTTGTTATATATATATATATATATATATAATAATTATTTCTTTTGCCATGTGGCACTAAAGTCGCCTTTCAGGGAAGCAAACTCTTTACTGGTGTCATTTTGGACAGAAATTTATTTGCAATCGACTTCACATGAAATTATTTTTAAATGACTGACACGTATTATTATTTGGTTTGAAAAAAATTGATTTATTTTATATAAATAGTTTAATTAAAAACTAATTTAAATTAGACCAAATAATTATTTTTACTCTCTTCTTCGTTGCGCTTTTAAAATTCATTTTCTTTTAATTATTCAAAACTAATATTTTTAAATGAGTTTTTTACATTATTATTAAATTATATATTATTATATTGTAATATCTATTATACTAAGCATTTACGCATCAAATAAAAAAATAATAACTTTTAAATAGTTACATAAATATAAGAATTTGATTAGATACTTTCGTTTCATTCAAAATAAATTCTAATTTTTTAGAAAAAAACTCGAAAGCGTACATTCTAGTAAAATCATAATTTCTAGCAGACAAATAAATTATGGTCTTATTATCTTAAAAGAAATAATTTATTTATAAAATAATCTTAAAAAATTAACAATAATTTTTATGAAAATAATTTATTAGTAAAATGAAAGCTAATTGTTGATTACTATGATATTTAATTTAATGATAAATTTGTAATTAAACATATTTTTACAGTTTAATTTAAAATTTGTGTTAAAAAAAAGAATTTAACGACTGAAAATTTGAATCATTGAAAACAAATCAAAACTCTTTAGAAAGATAGAAACAGAGACAGAAAAAATAGAGATAAATGATATTATTTATAACCTTTTGTTCGTATCGTAAACTCAGTTTTTTCCTTCGATATGAATTTAATTTTTTCTTCTTTCCTTCTTGATTTTTAATTTTTCTTTTTTTTCTAGTTTCTATATAGACAACAAAAAAAGTAACTTTTATTTTTTTTTTCAGAATATCAAACTTTATTTTTTCAAACAAAATATATATATATATATATATATATTCAAATTAAATATATAAAATTTAGATAAATTTAAATAACGATTGGTCAAAAAGATAAAGAAAAACCATATTCAATTTATCATGTAGAAGTTTAGAAATAATACGCAAAAAAATATTTTTTTTAAAGTAGTTATTTAATTTATTTAAACTGATTTTTTTAATTAAATTATTTGTATAAAATAAATCAATTTTATGTGAAGTCGATTGTACCATCGCTTTCCAGATCAGCGAATTCAAGAAAGAAAACATGGACCGCACCAGCATATTCAGTAATAAAGTCGTTATCCAATTAAACATTACTGACAAAAAAATCAATTATCACCCTTCCGTTGCAAAAGGAAAAAGTGGGCAATTTGGAAAATAATTTTCAAAATAATCGCATTTTACTAAAAAAGCTCTCGTATTCATTTAATCTATTTCATTCATACTCCATTTACCAAATATTTAAAATGTCTCAAGAACGTTGTTATCGATTTATTATAATAATTTATACAAAATTCATGATATCTTTTTTGATATTTAAAAATTTATCTTTTTAAAAATAAAACTTCGTACTAAGAGAAAACACCTAAAAAAAGCAACATGATTGGATTACACACGTTTGTAATGGGTAATAAAAAAAAAATTTCGTATTTTATACTTTTTGTCAAAAAGAAAATATTTTTGATATAACAACTCTCTCGTAACATTTAAAACATGATAGAAATAACAAAAATATTTTATTTTTATAAATGACAAATAACTTTTATAGTTAAAAAATTAAGTGCATTTAATTCAAAATTTTGAAAGAATATTTAAATAATTATTTAAAAATTGAATACGTAAAAAAAAATTTGATTTTTAAATTATATATTTTTTTAAAATATTTTTTGATATTATCAAAAATAATCATAAAAAATATCTCTATGATGTAAAATAACCAAATTTTAAGAATAAAATTATCTTATTTTTTTAATTATGTTATAAAAATCGTATAAAATTTGATTTTTAAATTGTCTTATTTTAAAATATTTTGAGAGTATTTTTTCTGCTAACAAATTTAAGGGAAATTTTGTTATTATTTGATAATTTTGAGAGCATTTGTGATAGTTTACCAATGTTTTTATGAAGGAATAATTCCAATATTTTAATTTGTAATAGTGCAAATTTTATTTCTTATTTGTAGTTTATTACTTATTTGTATTATCACTAGTCTTAAATTTTGAATCTTACACTTAATATAAATAATTAGGGATGTGCATGGGTCAGGTGAAACTGGATTTGATGTGATCTAGATTCGGTCCGAAATATATACCGGATCTATTTATTAGACCCGAATCTGACCCTAGACCCGATGAAACCTATATACTTTCGGGTCAAGATTATACCGGGTAAAAACCGGGCCATTAACATTACATTATCTTGATACCTTCTTATAAGCTAGCATGTGAAAATATTCAAATTTTCAAGACTCCAACCATTATTTGACATGATAAAATTTACTTAGAAAAATATAATAAAAACCAATTTTTCTCTAAAATTAAAGTATAATCATAATCAATACTAATATTGTATAATAACACCAAATATTTAAATCAATACAAATAACACAATATTATGCATTAATTAGTCTAAAATCTTATGCATTTTAAACATAAAACATTAACTTATAGTCTTATAATAACTAATTACACAAAATATTAAAGTTTACAATACTTAAATTTCACATAAAAATAGCCATCATCCATCACTATTACACAAAATATTAATTGTGTATGATGACCGGGCCACCGGACCGATTTCGGGTGACTCGAACCATGGCCTGGACCCGACCTGAAATAATGACCGAGTCTATTTTTGAGACCCTTACCCAACCCTAGACCCAATGAAATCATCCCAAATTAGCCCCGAAAGTGTTCGGGCCGGATCGGGCCATGCACACCCTATAAATAACTAAAATAAGTGAAATGTTTAGATAATTAGCCAACACTTTCCAACATTACAACTAACGATTGAAGCAATATAAACAAAAGCAGTAATTATTTTTCAAACAGTTATTGATCGGTCCTGCAACATTACAACGAACAATGGAACTATTACAAACAAAAACAACTAGGATCGAGATACCATGATTTTATTTAGAAACGCAATATCATCAAAGGGAACAATGTCTCAAAACCATAACTTAATCCAATAATAATTGTAGTTTTCTATTTAGTAATTTCACTGATAAATTGTTTAATGTATTTATCAGCACTACCACCTTCTTGTGCCGCTTTTTTTGCCAGCTCCTTCACCTCCAGTGCCCTCTTTTTAATCTCTTTAGCGTTGGGTCCATGTGTGACTTCCCAAATGCACCTTTCAAACTCTGGAGCGCTAGTAACACCATCTTCACCACACTTGACTCTGACCCCATTTCCAAATACATTAGTTATAAGCATGGCATCTGTAGGATGGTCAGAATAAAATGGAAAACCAACAACTGGCACCCCAGCAAGGATAGTCTCTATCATGGAGTTAAACCCACAATGACTCACAAAACATGCAATAGAAGGGTGCATCAAAACCCTATCTTGCTGGCACCATTTCACCACCAAACCCCTCTCTTTGGTATCTTCTAGAAACTCAGGCAGCATTTCTTCGGCATCACCTTCGTTATTGAATGGGTTAAGCACCCATAAGAATGGCATGTTGCTGTTCTTTAAAGCCATGGCTAAGTTATCTATCTGCTTTTTGGACAACACAACCAAGGTTCCAAATGACACATATATAACAGAGGAAGGTGGCTTATCATCTAGCCACTCTATGCAAGAGTCTTTAGCAGCATTATCAGTTTCCTTTTCTCCCAATAAAATTGGAGAAACAAGTGGTCCAATTGGGTAAATAGGGGTTAGCGAAGCCATGGACTTTACTATCTCTTCCTCAATCTCATAAATAGAGATCCCCATGACCCATTTCACCTTGTCAATTGATTTGAATAAATCAATGAAAACTTTTCTCAAGGTTTCAGGGGTAGAAGGAAGAATAAAAGAATGAACATCTCTGACCTGAAATGTTGGAAATCCTGGTAAGTGCATGTTTTCATTCAGGTCCTCCATGTTGGGGAATTCATCAATGCCCTTGAAGTAGCGATAGCAAATGGAGTAAACGGCAGAAGCTTGGATCCAAAGTAGTGCACAAGGAATACCATGCTCAACGGCAATATTTATAGCCCAATGGAAGATTGGGCCAATAATCATACAAGAATAGTCCTGAACCTTTTTAAGATCAGAGATGAGACTTGATAGATTCTTGGAGCCTTCTGTTTCAAGAGAATTTATTACTTCTTCTGGATTACTACGATTGTTATCAAGGCTAAGACCATCGGAAAAGAACTCAAAGCTAATGTTTGAGGTTTGTGAACTTGGATTGTTTCTTAGTATGCTATGGCGTGCTGCTTCTGTGGTTACAATGGTAACATGATGAACACCCTTCGAAATAAGGCGCTTAGCAACGTTTGAAACAACCCTGATATGACTTGGTAAACCCAATGAAATCACAATAACATTCACTCCCATGTTTTCTGTTGGCAATTTCTTTGTAACTTCAAACGTATATTTAAAGGGTTCACACAATGGAGTAATATATCAATAGATATTGTATATTTTGGGCTCAGAAATATGACTCATATTACATTAGTTTAGTGCCGCTATAAATAGTTGAATATGTGATATTGTTATGATTATTTGATATGGACATATTTTAATTGTATTTAATGTGGTATTCGAAATTTATTCATATAACTTAATTAAATTAAAATTGTATATAAATTAACTTTGAATATCAATATTAATAGTGCCATTTAACTATTTACACCTACTAATAATTATTATACAAAAATTTTCCTAAAAGAATTAATAAAAGACAATTTTAAAAATAAAAACTTAGTTGATTATTTTAAATATTTAAAAAATATATTGGTTCATTCATTCCATTTTTTATGACGTGGGCAACTGTTATCATGAGATCACATCATTTTGGTCAAACTACAAGAGACAAATTTACTTAATGCACCAAAATAATAACTTTTTTTCTTTATAATATTTATCATATTAGAGAAATATTTTACATTCAATGTATCTGCTTGTTATATATTTGAATATTCTATTTATATGTTGGCTGAAATTGATTGTCATCTATCTATTATCTATTATGTATTAATGAAATCAGATTTCTTTAATTAATAACATAGCTGGCGTAAAATGTTTTTGAAGGTAACTTTTATTTATTTTATTTAATTTATTTAAATATGTTAATTAATTAATTACTTATTATTAATATAATAAAAAATATTAAATTAAGAATAACTAATTAATTAATTAACGTATTTGATTTGACTGAAATATATAAATTGATTTATTTTAATTTACATTAGTTTTTTGCCTTATATATTTTGATTAATAGTTTCTAAAAATATTATAATTAATTATTTATTTAATTTGACTAAAATAAATATCAAATTATTTAATATTTTATTTAAACATATTAACTATAACTAATTAATTATATTAATTAATTGATTTGACTAGAATAAATAAATTAATTTTATTTTTATTTGCATTAATTTTTTCGTTTTATGTATTTTAATTAATAATTTTTAAAAGTATTATAATTTTATATGAATATTTATAAGATATTATTTATTTATTTAATTTACTTTATTGAGTCAAATAATTATAATTAATTTATTATATTAATTATTTAATTTAATTAATCCAAAGATATGTTATTTGATTCAATTTATTGTCATGTTAATATTTGATTTATTGTTTACAAAAGATTTCTTTTTATTTTTTATTTGATTTTAAATATTTTTATTTTAATTTTTTATTCATTTTTTATATTTATTTTTTAATTTTAATATCAACTCTAATATTTCTATTAAAATTTTATGTAATTTATTGTCTAATAAATATATGTCCACTCTCAATTATATAATTTAAATATTTCTTTAATTTATTAAAAGATAATTACTTTTTTATTTTACCTATTTTTATATTTTATAACTTATTCACAATAAAAAATCATATATATTAGGGTTAAACTTTAAATTTTATTAATTTTTTAAATTCTTATAACAAAAATTACTAGAATGTTTTTATTTAAAAAATTCAAAAAATATTGTATATATCCCGTGCAGGGTACAGATACATATACTAGTAATATTAGCTTCCTAGCATTTTTTCGTTAGATACTGCCATTTTGTTAAATAGTTTACAAAATATGTTTTATAAATACCAAAAATCAATAATTAAATATTTAAATATAGTTATGTATATTATTTTAAACAAAATAATAAAATATTTTACAGAAGAATATATAATCAAATGTTTCAAAGTAAAATAATCAAATATTTTTATAATACTATACTTATAATTTTTATAAACATAAAAAATTAGGCACTATTGTATTTTTATATTTTTGTTTGTAATTTAATTATAAATATAAATCTACTTTAGTTATATTTTATATTATTTACTTTATTTGATTTTATTATTATAAAATTTTGTTATATTGGTTACGAATTTAATTATAAATGTAATTATGGGTTATTCCATCCAATATGTATTTTTATGGGTTTTTTATAAGATTAATATTGGACTAGTCCAAAATAGAGAATTATAATATAAATACGCATATGATATAATAATAGAGATATTTATGATGTATGAAAAAAAATTTTACTCTAATTCTAATTTTTTTCTTTGATTATCTCTAATTTTTTTATTTTTGATATAAATTGATATCAATTTTTTACTTATTTAAATAAAAAATTCTCTATTTTTATTTTACGCCGTTTTAGAAAATTTTGGATTGTATGCATTCTCTCACACTTTTTTTATATTCATTGCCTGTGAAATAGGAAACAATTTTTTTTATCTTAATTTCGCAGCCACTACTAGATAATTATAGAAGAATGTGTTTTATTCCAAATTCGCAGCCATCGCCACCGTAATTGAGGAAAAATATAGTATATGAAAATTAACAAAGTACAATTGGAATCAATAGATAAAAATTAATGAGTACATAAAAATTAACAATTACAATTGAATATATATACTAGTCTTTTCTTCAAACTTCAAATTGGGCGATTTTTCAAATCAAATACTTTTACATATAATAACTAGTAAACATAAATTAACAAGTTATGAAAATGAGGCTGATGAGTAAATCGGTGTTGGATCAATTTGTCAATCTTAATGTGGATCTTTATAGCCTCCTTTTCAATGATTCACTGAGTTAGAAAATTATTACCATTATCCTTTATCCATGTCATGGGAAAGAGTGGAAAAAAGTGATAGAATGGAAGTTGAGAAAAGAGACACAAGTAATAGAACTAATTTAGATTTATGTCATGCAAATCTATCACTGAAGTGATATACTTTTTAAGAAGGATGATGGACAGATATTGTAGTAATAAAAGAAATTTACATATGGTGTTTATTGATTTGGAAAAAGCGTATGATAGGGTGCCCAGAGAGGTCTTATGGAAAGTTTTAGAAAAGAAAAGAGTAAGGATCGCATATATTTGTACAATTAAAGACATGTATGATGGGGTCACAACTAGTGTGAAGATCCAAAGTGATGTGACAGAAGAATTTTCTATTGGTATAGGATTACACCAGGGATCATCCTTAAGTCCATGCCTTTTCACATTAGTCTTGGAAGTACTCACAGAGCACATCCAAGAGCCTATGCCATGGTGCATGTATTTTGCCGATGATATCATCCTTATAGGAGAGTCAAAGGAAGACCTAAATAAGAAATTGGACTTATGGAGAGAAGCTCTAGAAGTGTATGGTCTGCACATAAGCCGTAGTAAGATGTAATATATGGCATGTACGTTCAGTATGAGAAGGGAAAACCCTAATATAGAGGTGAAAATTGGAGAAAACATTCTACGAAAAAAGTTAAAAGTTTTAAGTATCTTGGGTGCATCATACAGGATATATAATGGAGAGATTGAACAGGATGTAAATCATAGGATCTAAGCAGGTTGGTCAAAATGGCGGAGTGCATCTGGTTTTATATGCGAAAAAAAAGTGCATTTAAAACTTAAAGGTAAATTCTATCGCACCGCTATAAGACTAGTTATGCTTTATGATACGGAGTGTTGGACGGCCAAAGGGGAATACGAACATAAGCTGAGTGTGGCAGAGATGAAGATGTTGAGATGGATGAGTGGTCATACGCGATTGGATGAAATAAGGAACGAAGATATAAAGGAGAGAGTTTGAGTAGCACTCATTGTGGAAAAGATGGTTGAATCGCGTCTCAGGTGGTTTGGACATGTGAGAAGAAGATCGATAGAACACCCAGTCAAGAGAGTGGATGAGATGGAAGATGGATAAGGGGCAAAAAGTAGAGGAAGACCTAAGAAGACCATTCATAAGGTGATCAAACGAGATTTACATGTAAACGGTCTCTCTGTAGACATGATACATAATAGAATACAATGGCATCATTTGATTCATGTAGCCAACCCCATTTAATGGAACAAAATTTTATTGTTGTTGTTGTATCCTTTATCCAAAAAGTACACGTCAAGAAGAAACAGGAATCTCAAAAGTTTGTTTTAGTAACATAAATATTCTTCTTCAATTACATTAACAGTGATAGTTGAAGATGGAATAAAACACATTCTTCTATAATTTTATGCTGTTAGTAACGGTGAAATTGAGGTAAAAAAATGTTTTTTATTTTCCAAACAGTATGTATAAAATTGTGAGATAATGTATAAAAACGTAAATTTTTTTAAAATGAAGTAAAATGGAATATAAAAAAATTTATTTAAATAAATAAAAAACCTGTATTTTTATATCTATCACTGATTTTCATTATATATTTATCTAGCATAATTGATATTTAATAATGGTCATTTTCTTTTTCTACAAATAATAATTGTCGAAATTAATACTAATTAAATCAAATTGATGTGGATAAAAAGAAGCAGCTATTCTAAAAAGAAATACTTAGCCTGTAAAGACGAATGTAAATGTCCAAATCCATTGAAGGGGGCAAGAATTTGTTTTTATTAACTTGTTTAAATTTTCTATCCAAAAAAAACTTGTTCAAATTTTAAACTCATTGAAAATTGATGCACCTTAGGTATACTGATAATTAATTTGGTCAAAAGTACGTGATTAATAATAAATATAAATTAAAATATAGGATAAAGTACTAAATTGGTTTCTTACGTTTGGAGTGAATTCTAATTTAGTCTTCAACGTTTAAAATGTTCTATTTACGTCTAAAATAGTTTTGATTTGTATCAATCAAGTCCTGACGTTAAGTGGGAGTGAAATAATTAACATCGTGTTCGACGTGGCAAACGAGAGGGGATAAGGGTTAATAGACGTGTAATGGTTCCCGCGTTTGGACAGAACACATACTTACTCTACCACTGACTCTTCTTCTTCTTCTTGTGAAGCACGAAACGATAAAAAAAACCCACAAACCCTACCGATCGTCACTCAAGGGTTACAAGATCGCAGTTAGAGAGGTGACATTGTCCTTCAGTAACATTAAAGATTCATAGAAGCAGTTAGTTTGAAATCCTTCTTCTCCGAAGAAGATCGTGTCAGGTATTCCTTTATCAAATCTCCTCCACCCATTTGGTTTTCATCTTAATGCATGCTGATATGTAATGATGTTGTGTGTGTGATTGTTTTGTTTTATAGTTCCATATTCGTTTCTTGTTTTATTTTGAAAATTTTTATTTTGCCCTAGTGATTGCATTTATGCATTTCTATTGTTGTTGATCAATGTGAGAATTTTATGAAGTCTGTTATGTTTGTCTAATAGATTATTCGAAAATGAGTTATTTTAGTGTCAAGATACACCATGGGGGAAGTTTAGGTTTGATGGTGAACCTTTACACTATATGAGGGGTGAGACTTCAATAGTGGACTACTGTGATGAAGATAGGTAGAGTAGGTTCGAAGCAATCGAGATAGTGGTCGAACAGGGATATGTGACAGAGAACATCGCTGCAATGTGGTATAAGTCTCCGAAAGATGAAATAGATGTAAGACTGAGGATACTTCACACAGACAAAGATGCAATGGACATGGCCAGAATTGGAATGAGGGACAACATGGTGGAGCTTTTTGTTGTTCACAAAGATGGTGTTACTGCTATGAAAGGCTGTACAATTGAAAAAGTTCAAGAGATAAATGGTGGTGAGGCTGCTGCACCCACTGCAGGGACTGTTGGACATGGTCCAATTGTGCTGCACAAGACCCAATCATCTGCTCAAGCTAAGGTGGGTAAGAAGCCCAAGGTGGTGATAGAAGCCCAACCTGATATGGTGGAGGATGATTCTATGGTTACAGAGAGGTCAAATTTTTCAGGTGTAGATGAATCTGAGGATGATGACTACCAGCCAAGGAATGATGAAGCCACTGATGAGGGAGACATTGATGAACAGTGGAGTGAAAATAGTTCTGGAGATAGTGCAACAGAGGTAGCTTTTGATGACAGCGATGATGATTGGAATGGTGATGACATTTGTATGATATTGATATCACAATTATGAAAGATTCCCAAAAGATAAAACAGAGTGTTCCAGCTGAGAGAGTGTAAGGAGAATTTAGTGCCATTGCTAACAAGGGAAAGGAGCAAGTGGTGGCTACTGGACTAAGTGATGAAGATGATGGGTATGAGAGTAAGGAGTTATGGGATGTCCCTGTAAGTGATGACGAAGGGGATCCATTGTTGAAGAAGTACTCGTTGTACAAGAGTTTGAAGAATATGAAAGAGTATAAATGGAAGTTTAGGACAATGTATGTAGATAGGAATGCTTTTAAGGAATGTGTAACTAGCTATGCTGTGCATAGTGATAGAGGAATATGGTTCTCAAAGTGTGATAGCCATAGGTGCAAAGCTGTTTGCCAAGAAGGTTACAAGTGGTTTGCATACTGCCATAAGATGAGGAGAGATGATATATGGCAATTGAACGGTTGTTATAAAAAACACATGCAGTAAGGCAACCAAGACTGGTATCATGAGTTCTCAGTGGCTAAGTAAGGCTTTTATGAAGAAGATTTGTGAGAACCCTAAAATCAAGTTGAGAACCTTAATAAGGAAAGCTCAAAGCAAGTGGAATGTTTACCTCACAAAGACCAAAGCTGCCAGAGTGAAGTAGCAACCGTTGGATGAGATTAATGGTACTTATTGGAAAGCAATATAGGAGGATACATGACTATGTTGGTGAGTTACTGAGGTCGAATCCGGGTACCACTATTCGGATACAAGTGCAGAGACCTCCTGAGTTTTAACTAGAGACACCTAATCCCTGGTAAGAATATGAGACCACGATTTGAGATGATCTATATCTACTTGGATGCTTGCAAACGGAGTTTCATGGTATGCAGACCCACAATTGGCCTTGATGGATGCTTCATCAAGACTCCATATGGGGGTCAACTTTCTAACAGCCATTGGATGGAACCCCAACGATCAAATTTTGCCAATTGCCTATATTTTTATTGAAGCAGAGACAAAAGACTCATAGACATAGCTTTTGTTGAATTTGTGTAATGATTTGGGTGTTGAGAAGATTAGATTGTGTATATTCATGAGCGACCAACAAAAGTTAACCCTCAACTTAAGTAGTTTTCACCTGAAATTGTGTAATTGATTCTGTGTTTAATTCATGTTGTGCTGTTATTGACTTGTGCTGTTTTTAAATTCTGTTTTCAAGGGATTGATTCCTACCTTTGATGAGTTATTTTCTGGCATAGATCACAGGTTTTGTGTTGGGCACTTATATAGCAATTTCAGAAAAAGGTTTCCAGGTGTTCAGCTGAAAATGATTATGTGAAAGACTACAACGGCAACATATATCCAGGAGTGGGAGAGAAGGATGGAGGAGATTCATCTGGTTGATCAAGGAGTTTATAATCATCTCATGGAGATCCCTACTAAGTATTGGAGTAAGTCCAGGTTTAATTATTTTTCTAGAGTTGATACACTTGTAAACAACATGTATGAGTGTTTTAACTCTATTATTGTAGAGGCTAGAGAGAAACCCATAGTGTCTATGTTAGAAGATATTAGGGTTTATCTAATGAATAGGTGAGCTGACAACAGACAAAGTATAGTTACATATGCTAGAGAAATTTTGCCAAAAATAAACAAGAAAATTGAAAGAGAGTTTGATAAGAGTGGGGAGTGGTTGACCATCTATGCGGGTAGGGACAAGTATGAGGTATCCAGCAGTCAGGATAACAGAGACGAATTTGTTGTGGACTTAAAGTTACATTAGTGCTCCTGTAGAAAGTTTCAAGTAATAGGTTATCCTTGTGAGCATGCCATGAGTTCCATTAGGAAAATGTGTTTAAATATTAAGAACTATGTGAACAAGTGCTATAAGAAAGAGACCTACATAGATTGTTATCAACATGTAATCTACCCTGTGAATGGACCAAATCTGTGGGAACGAACTCAGAATGATGATGTGCTGCCACCAGGTTTAGGAAACCAATAGGGCGCCCAAAATTAAGTAGGAACAAGGCTGGTGATGAGTCACGCAAGAATGGACCACTGTCTAAATTATCTAGAGCTGGACAACAACAAAAATGCTCCTACTGTTTTGCACTTGGTCACAACAAAAGAACCTGCCCTAGAAAACGTAAGGTGGAAGCCTCGACAAAATAGTTAAACGTGGACTGATATCAATTTAGACTGCCTTTGTATGGTTTGTTTATTACTAATTTGTTGAACCCAATCTGTTGATGTCACTATTTATTGTTACTGGTTGTAGCAGAACGCTGCTCCACAAGCCAAGAAGAGTGCTGACACAACTAGGACTCCAAACGCAGCAAGAATGCAGCGAAAACAGCAACAAAAACAGCAACAAAACTTCAGCCAAAGAGGAAGAGCAATACACAAGTTGTAGGGACCCAACAGTCATAAGTCTCCTCCAAGAGAGATAAGCGCAGCAGTAGTACCAGTCAACCCCAGCCATCCACAACAACAGTTAGTAGTCCATTAAGAAGAACCTTAAAGTACATGGCCAAAACACCACTTAGGGCCTGGAAAGCATTGGGATGAATTTATAGTATATTTTAATGTTTACTTTATGTTTTGTAGAGAAAATGGCAATGACCAAGGGTGATATCCCTGTAATACTTTAGACATTCTACTTTAAGACTTCTAGTTTCATGTTGATATCTTTTGTGTTATTATCTTTTGATGGTTATCTTTAAGACTTGTTTGGATATTGTAATGGTTAAGAGAAGCTACTTTAAGAATTCTCCCTACTCAATGGTTAAAATGAATTTTCAGGAGTATAATTATATGGATTGGCAACTTGAGCCTTCTATTTATTGGTTGATCAAACTGATTTAAACTGTTATAATGCCCAATAATGTATGTCAAAATACAGGAACACATAGTTTTCCATTTCACTTAATAATTGATAATGTTTACAGAACATATCTTTACACATATCTGTTCTAATTTGTTATCCCTTAATACATTGTTGTTAGGACTTTAACTGTATGTCAATTTTTCATTCCACTCAACATTTGACATTCCTATCAAACTAGGGACAACAACAGCAAAATAAATAAAGATAATTGTTAATCCCCTAAACCTCAATTAAATTGAGCATATAGCAGCAGCCCAACCATTATCCATCCAAGAATTCCAACAGCAAGTGCTAATGCAAATTTCCTTTCAGCTTTCTACAGGTTTTCCTTTAACACACTTGCTTTCTTCTTCAGTCTTTGAATTTGTGGGTCTAGCCCTTTAGCCTCTGCCCAAGTAAAATAATCACATTCTTCTCCGATCTGTTCTAAAAAAAATCAAAAAGAGGACACCAAACAGTTCAAACCCTCCACACACTGGCACCCAACGCTGTTTCAAAATAAGAGACTGCAAAGAGGAGACTAACCTGATAGTTGACGCATCTTCATAATCTTCTTCCTGGGTTCTTCGCTGTAGATGATGTTTACAACACTGGTCTTTTCTCACAGAAGTACGTTCTCCTTCTCCCACGAGTCTTGCTGCTGCTACGCGAACCTTTGGAAGAAGACTGAGGAGCCATTCTCAGAAGACGAAGAACAACAACTTTGGGGGATTAGGGTTTATTTATTGGACCTGATTTTGTTTTTCTTTTTTTTTTTTCTTGCTTCCAACGGTTAACTAGATCCACTATACCTAGTTTGTCACGTCGGACACGACGTTAACTATTACACTCCCAAATAATACAAATTTTATAGCATCATATTGTTATTATTATTACTAGCTATATGATAAAATTATACAAATTTACTACACATCCAAGTTTTACTGTCATTTAAGTCTAATTAAGTAGACCCAACATAAACAAAAATTACTCTCATTAAAAGAGTATGTAACACGCATCCGAAACTTCAAGTAAGAGGTACTCCGTCTAATATAAAAAATTGTTCATATTTCTTACTCAAAACTGCAACAAAAGAATTTAAAATCTCCCTCAAAATCTCTCAAAAATCTTTCAAATTCTCTGCAAAAAGTACAGAAAAATCCGGTACTGCATTTGAGAACATCAACAAAAAACAGAGAAAAAAGAACAATAAAAATTTCTCACGGTATTGACAAAACTACTTGTTCATTATGTTTCTATTTTCTCCTTCGCATTTTTCACATTTCTACTAGTTCAGTTTAGGGTTTAGTGGTCGAGTTCGTTCTTAGTAGATCGAGTTTCTCTGATTCAATGTTTTTCTCATTTTCTCTGTAACTAGGGCATCAAATGAAACTATAGTAGTTGTGCTGCATTTTAATTGAGGTTCAATTGGTTTTGTTTCATTCAGTCATTTCAGTTCATTAAGTAATTTTGGTTTATTTCTTAGTTTAATTGAAATTCGTTTGGTTTCGTTTCGTTTGAATTTGTTGAACTTGTTCATGTGTGTTTGTTTAGTTAGCAATAGTTCTGATATTTGTTAGTTTTATACACTTGAATAATTTATAATAGGGTTAACCACCAAAAAATACTACCGAATTATTTAAATGTTGACAAAAATGCATCGAATTTTATTATCGACAACAAGGCCTTCAAATAATTTTAAAATGCGACAAAAATGGCCATCAGTAAATATATTTTCAAAAAATGGATTAGAAATTGAATTTTGATAGGATTTTTTGCAAGCATGATCATAAAAGGAAGATATTATTATCCTCAAAATTTGGTGATTTTTTATTAAGTATATTTGTTTTTTAATTTTTTTTGTTAACAATCAATAATAATTTTAAAAAATTACAAAAACTATATACTTAGCAAAAAATCACCAAATTTTAAGAATAATAATATATCATTTTTTTTAATCATACTTGTAAAAAATCACATCAAAATTCAACCTCTAATATATTTTTTGAGAAATATATATTTAATGTTAGATTTTTATAAGATTATCTAACATTAAATATGTATTTCTCAAAAATATATTAGAGATTGAATTTTGATGCGATTTTTTGCAAGTATGATTAGAAAAATGAGATATTATTATCCTTAAAATTTGGTGATTTTTCGTTAAGTATATATTTTTTGTAATTTTTTGTTAACAACCAATAATACTTTTAAGAAATTACCAAAAAATATATACTCAGCAAAAAAATTATCAAATTTTAAGAATAATAATATCTCAATTTTCTAGTCATACTTGAAAAAAATAGCATCAACATTCAATCTCTAAAGTATTTTTTGAAAATACATATTTACTGTTGGGCATTTTTGTCTCATTTTAAATTATTTGAAGATATTTTTTTCGATAGTAAAATTCGGATACATTTTTGTCAGCATTTGAATAATGCGAATGCGTTTTTTGTGGTTAATCCTTTATAATAAGATGCAATTTTTCTTATGGTATATGTGTTGGTTGTGATTTTCTTATCACTCATTAGTCATTATTTTAATCGTGTTTTGTCAAGGAAAATGTTTAGTACTTGGTAATGTTTTCGGTTCTCTTTTTTAATGAATATTAGGATATAAAGTTTTTTTTTACTTAATATTTTGTTAACATCTTTATTAATTTTGATAAATAATTTCGTCTCATTTCAAGAAAAATAATGTCATATTTCAAGTTTTTTGCTAAGGGTTTCCATTTTTTCGTAAGATTCTTCTTTGTTCATGAAAATTGTGTTGTTAGCTATAGAAAGTAGTTCTTTATTTTAATAATTTGAGCATTTTCTGCTATTTGGATATCTTCAATCCGATCTACTAATAGTTACTAATTATGTGAATATATTTTAGGGAAAGCTTTGGGATCATTTTAATGTTCATGGTAAATTAAGTACCACACCTTTCTGTGATGGTCTTAGTGAACTTTATCTTTTACTATAGTTGTGTTATATTTCACATAATGGCAGAGAAACATGATTTGTGTACAATGCACAATTTTTATCAAATGATATGTTTAGTACTTGGTAACTATTTTTATTTTCTTTTTTAATGAATGTTAGGATATAAAGTTTTTTTTATTGTAATATTTTGCTAATATATTTATTGGTTCTGATTTTTTTGTCCAATCATTAAATAATTTCGGTTCATTTCTTAGTTTATTTGAGGTTTATTTAGATTCAGAAATGAATTCGATGTGTTTTTGTTGATGATTGGATCTTTTTGACTGCTTGTTCAAATCTGAATTAATTTTGGTTCATTTGTAAATTAACTGAGATTCACTTGATACTGCTGTTAAGTATTGACCAAATTTTTTATTCCTTACCGCCAAAATAACAAAGACCATCTCAAAAAAGAAAAAGCCACTTTACGATGTAAGCATATACACATTAAATCAATTATTTTTTGTATTATAAATATATCATATAACATAAGTTTTCAAATCCTTGCAGAAAATTCACGATTATTTGAGATGCTCAACGAGAACGATAGCTGATGTATTCGCCAACATGAGTGATCAAAAGAAAGCTATCGTCGAGAAAATGGGATTTGGTGTACTGAGACATATCATTGAATGTCTCGCACAAATGAACCGAAAGTTGTGCATTCTATAAATTCAGAAATTCATGCATTCTATCCAAATTCAAATTCATAAACAACACTGATTTTAGTAAAGAAGAATAAAATTATTCATTATCACTTTATTCGACTACATTAAATTCAATTCTATTCCATTCAATTTGTCTTGAAAGTCATCCCAACCTTTGTGACAAATTGTTCATTGACAACACACCTGGACTCCAAATGAATCGAGATATTATTATAACAACACCATTGTTGTAACAACAAATGAACTGAAAATTGTGCATTCTATAAATTCAGAAACTCTTACATTTTATCCAAATTCAAATTCATAAACAACACTGATTTTAGTAAAGAAGAATGAAATTATTCAATATCACTTTATTCAATTGTATTAGATTCCATTCCTTTCTATTCAATTCAAAATTGTTGAACAATGAAACTAGATAAAATTAAGAACGATCCAAACCTCGCCCATTTGATTCAATTCAGAAGAATAATCCAAATCGCTCTCATTCAACTGATTTGAACTTGAATCATTCATTGTTTTAGAATACGCAAAACCTAAGCGATTTTAATTACACTGTTCGATTTCAAAAAAAAATGCGGATAAAAAATCTGAAGAGAAAGAAAATAAAATCAGAGGAGAACACAAGAAAATCGAAGAAGAAAACAAAAACCTGAAGAAAAAAGACAATAATTAGACGAAAATACAAAAATCAGAGAAGAATGGAAAGTTTACGTTAAAGAGGAACGAAAAGGGGAGGTTTACATTAAAAGTTTATTATAGGTGGCGCGTGACTCTAAATCACTTAGTTGAATTTGATTAGTGAAATCACTTGAATGTATAGCATTTCTGAAAATTATAAGGTTAAGGTACACGATAATTTTCTTGCTAATAACAGTTACAATTCGAGTATAACGGACTCATTAGTTAAAGTTACACATAGTTCTAACAACTTGTCATTTTATCACAAGCTAAGGGGCTATTACATGAAGTTTTATAATGATGTATAAAAACAATGATTGCTTGATGCAAAAATAGTTAATTGGAAGGGTTTGAGTTTGTTGGCAAACAAGTTATTAGCCAAGTTAGTTGGCTGATTCTAATAATGCGGTTGCATGCTAGCATTAGTTAGTTAGAAGCAGGGTTAAGATAACAAACTACTCTAATTAGATTATTGTAGTTAGGACTGTTATATAAATAGATAACTTCTATGGCACAGTTGAGCTTAACCATAATACAAAACCGATTTTTTGATTTATCAAAAGCTTACTCTGTAAACAATTTAGGTTGGTTGAATGTGTAAGAAATTATATTATTATATGATGTCCCATGTGTGTGATGTGTCTTATTTTATTGGTTTAATAAATATTTAATTAAAATAGTAAAATAAAGGAAGTTACATGAAAGAAAGTTACATTATTATTTTGAAATGTAACCAACTTGATGGAAGTTGGTTTTTATGAAAACATATCAGAATTCAGTCCTCTCTTCCTACCTATGAAGTCTTTCTTCTTCACTCACCATTAATAATAAAATTGAAGAAAAAATTAAGAAGGCAAAAGAATAAACAAAGTAAATTCTTCCTAGTACCATCATCATCATGAATCAAGGTTAGTAACTCTTCTCATTTCTATTTGTGATAATCATAAATTTCAAGATTTTTCCTATGAATGATAATTTTATAACGTACAGTAAAATTATATTAAGTTTTACATGTGGTATCGGAGCATTTAGGTTGTGAAATTTATGATTGTCCATAAAAATAAATTTTACTGCAAAATTGATATAGCATGAAATCTGCAGTTATAAGAGCTTGTAATTATGTTTTCAGTTCATGAAGTTTCGTGCATGATTGTTTAATGTATGGATATATGTATAATTATAATGGATAATGCTTGTATGTATAAGTGATCAAGGCATTGCTATTATGCTGTGATATTATGGTTGTATATATTGAAATTGGTTTCTTTCTATTCATAAGACCAACGCTCTAGCTACTGGACCTTATTATGAAATTGGTTTCCATAGTTGCGCACTGCGTTATTATGCTTGCACATCTATGAACAGCAATTTTTTTAATCTAAGGTAATGAGAAACCTCTTTCAATTTCTTTAATTTTCTACCAATTTGTGTAACAAAGTACTCAAATTTTAGCCAAAAGTAAACAATATCTTTTATTTTTGTAACAATAAAATAAAATTTTGTACTAAAATTTTAAGGTTTGTTAATCACCAAAGTGGTCAAATCTAAAAATTTTAGTTAATATCATGTTTATTATTTTGTATCAATTACATATAAGAAAAGATGCTATATGATAATTATTTATATGTTAATTGAAGTTCATTATTATGAGATATTTAAGGATCACCCAAAGGTTGATTAGTTGATCTTATAATTAATGAACATGATTGTTAGCATATATATGTACTGTTATTAGTATTTAAATATCCAAAGATATTAAATATTTTTAATTGGTGCATATATCTTTACTAAATAAAGTTAAGTTTATTAGCATCATTGTGTTATTGTCTATTGATATATCACCCAAAGGAGAATATTAATATACTCTGAATGTTTCTATGAATGCTCTTTGAATCTGAATGTGTTATCTTATGACTCAAAGTGTTAATATTAAGTATGTGATAATTGCAGCAATTCTTCCTGTCGCATTGCATTCGCATGCTACGTCTGTTCCAATGTTTAATGGGCTGAATTTTTCTGATTGGTCTGAACAAGTCCAATTTCCAATTTCACCTTGGTATCTTGGATCTTGATCTGGCACTTCAAGTTCAAAAACCTGCTGCTATTACTATTCTTAGTAGCAATAAAGAAAAAGCTCATTATAAAGCTTGGAAAAAGTCAAACAGACTTAGTCTTATGTTTATGCAGATGAGCATAGCAAACAGTATCAAGTCAGCTCTTTCCAAGTCTGATAATGCTAAAGAATTTATGAAACTTGTGGAACAGTGCTCCCAAACTGCTGATAAGTCTCATGCTGGGACATTAATGGGTACTTTGACCACCATGAAATTTGATGGTTTTCGTACTATGCATGAGCATGTCATTGAAATGACAAATATTGCAGCAAGACTTAAGTCATTGGGGATGGAAGTGGATGAAAATTTTCTTGTGCAGTTTATTTTAAACTCATTACCGTCTGAGTATGGTCATTTTCAAATGAACTATAATACCATGAAAGATAAATAGAATGTGCATGAGTTGCATAGTATGTTAGTTTAAGAGGAAACCAGACTTAAGAATCAAAGAAATCATTTCATCCATTACCTGAACCACCAAGGAGTTGGAAAGAAAATTGGAAAGAAACATAGAAAGGGAAAGGGAAAGGGACCATTAAAGACTGCTGAGTCCTCTTCCAAAATCCAGAAGAAAGATAAGTGTCATTTCTGCAAGAAACTTGGACACTTCCAAAATGATTGTCCAAAGAGGAAGGCTTGGTTTGAAAAGAAAGGTAATAAGCTTAATTATGCTTATGTATGTATTGAATCAAACTTAGTTGAAGTTCCTCGTAATACATGGTGGATTGATTCTGGAGGTACGATTCATGTTTCTAAATCGATGCAGAGATTCCTTACAACCCGAACCATAAGGCCAAATGAAAAGTTTGTCTACATGGGAAATAAAGATAAAGCTCCAGTAGAAGCTATTGGGACTTATCGCTTGATTCTCGACACTGGACATCATTTAGATTTGCTAGATACTTTTTATGTACCATGTATTTCTAGGAATTTAGTTTCTTTATCTAAACTTGATGTTGCTGGATACTCTTTTAATTTTGGTAATAGTTGTTTTAGTTTGTTTAAGCACAACTATATGATTGGATCTGGCATACTTTCTTATAGTTTATATAAATTTAATCTTGATGATTTATATGCTGAATCACTTATGACTTTGTATCATAAAGTTGGCACTAAACGTGGTTTAGTGAATGAACGTTCTGCTTACTTGTGGCATAAACGTTTAGGTCACATTTCTAAAGAAAGAATGAATAGGTTGATAAAGAATGACATCATTCCAAATTTGGATTTCACTAATCTCAATATTTTTGTAGATTGTATTAAAGGAAAGCAAACAAAACACACAAAAAAAGGAGTCACAAGAAGTACTGATAAACCCCATTTGTAGGGTTTATCTTGTATTGATTTTAGGGGATTTTATCACCTTTTACCCATATTTACTCAATGAAATAGCATGGTTTTGTATATTCTCCTTTAATTGTGCTTAAGAGTGAAAACATGCTTTTTAGGTCTTAAAATAACTAAATGTAATTTACCTTGATTCCATTAGATGCCTTGATATGTTTGTTAAGTGATTTCAGATTTAGGAGGCAAAGATTGGATCAAAGAAATGAAGAAAAAGCATGTAAAGTTGGAGAACTCATGAAGAAATGATGGAACCAAAAAGCTGTCAAGCCTGACCTCTTCGCACTTAATTGACCATAACTTGAGCTACAGAGATCCAAATGATGCCGTTCCAGTTGGGTTAGAAAGCTAACATCCGGGGCTTCGAAACGATATAAGATTTGTCATAGTTGCGTCGCGCATAGGGGCACGCACGCGCACGGTACGCGGACGCGCCGATGGTGGCACATGACCCACTTAATGCAACACGTGGCCAGCGATTTTAGAAGCCTTGTGGGCCCAATCCAACTCATTTCTGATGCTATTTAAGCCAATGATTGAAGGGGGAATGAACATACTTTTCATACTTTTAATCATTAGTTATAGTTTAGTTTTAGAAGTAGTTAGAGTTAGAGAGAGAAGCTCTCTCTTCTCTCTAGAATTAGGATTAGGAATTAGGGTTAGATTAGGATCTCATAGTTCTAGGTTTAATTCAAGTCTCCTTCTACTTCTACCTTCAATTGATGACTTCTACACTTTGGTTCTTCTTTCTATCCCTATCCTCTTGTTGTAATTTCTCTTATTTTGTTTCTAGGTTTTGTAATTGAGATATTTTTGTTCTTTTGTTTTCTTTTAATAATGCAATTTGAGATAATTCATGTGATTGTGATGTTGTTGATTGTTGTTTTGTTAATCCTTTGTAATTGTTAGTTGTTGATTCCTTTTATTCTTACAAATAAAAATGCTTTCTTTCATTACCCTCCAAGTGTTTGATGAAATGCTTGAGAGGATGTTAGAGTAGAATTCTATGTTCTTAGCTTGAGAAGGTGACTTAGGATTTCTTGAGTCACTAGTGTCCAATTGATTGATAGTTGATAGCCATTAACTCTAGCCTTCATTAATCCAATTAGTGGAAAGCTAGAATTTATGGACTAGGATTGATATAACTCACTTGACTTTCCTTTGTTAATTGATTTAAGGATGACTAAGTGGGATTAATCCTTGCAACTACCATACTTGTGGCTAGTGATAATGATGAAGACCCTTGAAAAGCAAACCTTGCCAAGACCATTTTGTTAATAAAGTTTTCTTACCATTTACTATTCATATTTCTCATCCAAAACCCCAAAATAAACAAGGCCATAACCAATAACAAGAACACTACCCTGCAAGTCCTTTGAGAGACGACCCTAGGTTTAAATACTTCGGTTTATAGATTTTAGGGGTTTGTACTTGTGACAAACAAATTTTTGTATGAAAGGATTATTGTTGGTTTAGAGACTATACTTTACAACGAGATTTCATTAGTGAAATTCTAAACCGTCAAAAATCCAATCATCAAAATGGCGCCGTTGCCGGGGACTTGCAATGGTGTTACATTATTGGTTATTGTGAATATTGTGAATATGTTTGTCTTTTACTTGTTTGTTAGTTTTTGTTAGGTTTAGGACTTCGTTGCTTATCTTTGTTAATTTTTGTTTTCTTTGCTATTATGAATTCTCATCCTCACTTTGGCTATGAGTTTGGCTCAAATTATGTTATAGGAAATGGGAACTATAATAGTAATATGCATCAAGGATTTAGGCACAACCAAAGATGGGAAGAGCCTCAAGGGATTGATCAACCTTCTTGGCAACAACCTCCAACTCCTTATGGGTATAACTCTTATCCTAATGCATATCAATCTAATGGATGTGGTAACCCTTATTGTGATTGTCAACAACCACTACCACATGCCTATGAACCACCTCCTCAACATGATTTTGAACCACCTTGCTCACAAGCCCCATATCACCAAAACTCTCCATATGACCCCAATCCTTATCCACCATACCCACCACCTTATGAGCCATATGAACCATACATGGAACTACCACCATTCCAACATAATTACTTTCAAAAACCACCTCAATGCACACCATCTCCATACCCTTACCAAGAAGAACCACCCTCCTACTATAAACCCTCTCTCTAAAATAATGAACCCTCTTATCCACCTCAAGCCCCAATAGATGACTCTCCCACATTGCTACTTCAAGGACAAGCGGATATGCAAAGGAACACCCTAGAGTTTGTGACTAACTTGACCAAGGTAGTGTCTACCTTAGCCCACAAAGTTTTGAACACTCAAGGTGCTTCCGTGACCACATGTGAAGAATCCATTGAAGATCATAGCATGAAGGAGAGATTGGAAAACCCGATGGAAAATGAGGAAGGCTATTTTGTATTAGAACAATTGGAGGAGCCTATGATTATTGAAGAAAAGGAAGAAGTGGTTGAAGATTTAGGAGACGTTGAGAGTCCATGGAAATGTAGCATCATGGAAAACTCTTCCAAGAAGCTTGACATTGATGTTGAGGAGGGTGCGCAACCTCCAAAGCATATCATGGTTGAAGACTTTGAAGAGGTTGATCAAGAGATGGATTCAATTATTGATGAGTTCCTATCCACAATTGAATCCTCTCCCATTGAGCTTGACATAGAGGGTAAGGAAGAAGATACCTCACCTCCCATACCCTTGGTAAGCCACGAAGAAAATATCAAATTGGAAGGAAGCTACCAAGAGGAAGAGGTTGAAGTTGATATAAGTTGTCAAGAGGTGGAAGTTACAAGGGAAGAGCACAAGAGCGTAGACATCGCAATGGCTAAGTGTGGGGAGGCCCCCCTTCCCAAGCCACCATCACCTAACATAACATTCAAGTGGGTAAAATTTCTATCCCTAAGCTTCACTTTCTCACTTGAATATGGGTTGATTGAAAATGATGGGCAACTTAGAGCTCTTTGTGGAGTTAAGAGTAAGAGGGAGTGGTGTAATGGTTGGAAAAAGAATGTTAGGCTCATTAAGGTTAAACCCTCAAGGCATAAATACTATGGTTAGAGGAATGCTAAATTGTATGGGTCTAGAAGGAGAATTTGGTGCATAAAGGAGAATTCTATATGCCTACCACCCAAGTTGAATCATGAAATTCAACTAACGGATGGGTGTGAAGATAAGATATGGGATCCCTGTTCGCTATGTGAAGACCAACTATGGGGACTCATATCTTGGGTAGAACTTTGCCCAAGCTTGATGAAGATGGTTGGAAATTCTGTCAACCAATTGAGGAGCAAAGATCCTTGGAGATTCAAGGATGAGTACAAACATAAGCCACCATGACAATAAGCCCCTCAAAATGTCCAACTTAAGGACTTAAACTAAAAGTGCTAGGTGGGAGACACCCCACCATGGTAAACTCTTTCCATCCTCTTTTAGTTTTGTTTAATAAGTGAATTGAGTTGCCATTGTAGGTAGATTCTCATTTTCATTTTTATCTTTTGTAAATATTGGTAGAATTAGTTTAATTTCTTGTTTTTATTGTTTTATTGAGTTTAGTTAGTAGTATAGTATGTTGAATAAGGTTCTAGGGTGTTTTGGTAGCTGTTTGGAGGATTGAAAGGCTTGGATTGGTGCAAGAACTTAGAAAAATTTTGAAAAACAGAACACCATCCACGCGTGCGCGCACCTAACGCGTACGCGCACCTGAGCATTTTTCGACCATCCACGCGGACGCGCATTGTACGCGTACGCGTGGATGCAAAATTTCACCTCCAGCCAAAAACCCGAGAGTTAGGCCTGCATTGTGCGAACATTGGGCCTAAGGCACAAGTCTATGCACGCGTGAGCGCACCTGGCGCGTACGCGCACATGATCTTAAATTGGCATGCACGCGCACGCACACTGTGCGCGCACGCGTCGATTGCACGATCCACACTCCTGGTACTTTTACCCGAGAGTTGTGCCAGACTTGGGCCGACATTATGCCTCTGGCCTAACTCGGTGCGCGCACGCGTCTTTCAACCAATATGCCCATTGACGCGTAAACGTGCATGACGCGCACGCGTCGGTAAAAAAAAAAGAGTTTTTTTTTCTCCCCTTCCATTTTCTTTTGCTTATCACATTCGCATACTTCTACTCTTCCCATTTTCATTTAGTTTTTGTAGCATGTTTTCGTTTTTTTTAAGTCATTTCAATAATGGTGTTGAAGTCTTATACTCAATTCTTGAGACTCTCTTGCTTTATCTTGGTGCTTTGTGACCTGTTTAACATTAATTGAAATGTTTTGTTCCACACACAAGGTAGTGCTTTAGTCCGTCCTACCTCATTATCCTTTGTTTTTGTGCTTTTTCATCATTGAGTTAAGTTGGGACCAAATGCCCTCATGCCTATCACTAATCTTGTTTGTGTCAATTCTTATTTGACCTTGATGCTCAATATGTTTTTCATGCTTTAACTTTACTCTTGCATCAAGTGTTAGTTGATATGCCGTGGCTTATATTGTTTTCTCTTTTACATGCTTTGCTACCATGTAGTACAGAACCATACCTTTATTTGGCATTAGCCCCCGCCTATGTTCTAATTGCCTTGATATCTTTGTTATAGGCTTAATTTTCTTTCCTTTTCTTTCCTTTTAGGTTGGCCACCAGAAAGAGAAAAAGGAAGAGTTTCTAAATGGGGCAACAAACAAGTCATCCGCACAACCTTTTGAAGGAGCTCATCAATTGTAACACCCATCCACCTTGCTCTTCTTTGCATGCACCGAGGACGGTGCAATCTTCAAGTGTGGGGAGGTCGTTCGACCGATCTCCATGGGTAAAAATTTCCTTTTCAACACCAAATTTTTTATTTTCTTTGTTAGATTAGCTATTGCATTGCATGATAGGTTGCATGTTAGTTAGAATTTGTACATATTTTTACCACTTCTTTCTTATTAGGACTACTTGGTTAGGGTGATGATTTTCTTTCCAAGAAACTGTTTTAGGGCACCCTACCAATTTGAAAAAAGAAAATTTGTAGAACTTGCTTGAAAGAATTTATTTTGGAACATGGTTTTTGAGCTAAGAACACAAGCTTGCGAGTTTTGAGCCTATTGGTGTGGTTACATCTTATAACCACTTATTTTTCCATTCTTGTGTGCATTATTCTCTTTCTATGATTGTAATCTTTGATTTGTTTGATTCTTTATGTCCATTATTTTGTGTATTCATGCATTTATATGATTGAGGCCATCATTTCATTAACTCACTTACCCAAATAGCTCACCTTTTATCTTCCATTGTTAGCCAAATTTGAGCCTACGATTAACCCACTTTGTTCTTATTTTAGCACATTACAAGCCTTAAAGTGAAAAAAATAATTGTCCCTTATTTGGATCTTTGATTAGCTTAGGCTAGTGTGTCTAACATTCAAGTGTGGAAATCTTGGGACATTGGGTGAATAAAAGGGTAGTTTTGTATTTTTATTGAAAATATTGGGAATTGGGTACATACTCATGTATTAATTAAAACGTATAGACCTTATGCATTGATGCTCTTGTATGTAGCTTGAAAGAAAAAAAAAAGGAAAAAATGTAGATATCAAAAAGAAAAGAAGAAAAAAATAGAAAAAGAAAGAAAAAAAAGAAAAAAAGAAAGAAATAAAAAGGGGACAAAATGCCCCAAAGTAAAGTCCAATAAAGATCAATGCATAAGTGTTGTGAAATGAAAAGGGATACATGAGTATGTGAAAAAGTGAAAAATGGGTAGTTAGGTTAGAATTTAATTGTATAGGATGTCATAGGTTAGGTGGGAAGTCTAAGCCTATCAAGGATTCAAACTTCAAGCTCACTTGACCAAATATGCATCCTACCTTAACCCTAGCCCCATTACAACCTAAAGAAAAGACCTCATGATAATTGTATGCGTGCATTGAATAATTGTTGATTGTTAGATGAAAAATAAATCTTGGAAAGCATGATTAGGGGAGAATTGAGAGAATCAACTCCAAACACCGAGCGACTAGAGTGCAAACACTCCCAGTGAGGGTTCGATCCTCAATTCCTTGATTCCCGGCTTTCACGAGCGTTCTTCTTGCAAGTCTATGTGAACTTCATGTTTATACTTCAATTGGTAGGACTCATGAATCATTATATGATCTTGGCCCCACTTGTGCATGTATGCCTTGGAGGAATGATTTATTTTTAACCAAGTAGGTAAAACCATTTGGCATTTAGTTGCATCCATTTAGATAATTGCATATAGTTTAGGTTGCATATAGTTTATTTACATTGAATAAATGTTGATACCCTTTGTTTCTCTCTTGGCTTAAGCATAGGGACATGCTTGGTTTAAGTGTGGGGAGGTTGATAAACCCCATTTGTAGGGTTTATCTTGTATTGATTTTAGGGGATTTTATCACCTTTTACCGACATTTACTCAATGAAATAGCATGGTTTTGTATATTCTCCTTTAATTGTGCTTAAGAGTGAAAACATGCTTTTTAGGTCTTAAAATAGCTAAATGTAATTTACCTTGATTCCATTAGATGCCTTGATATGTTTTTTAAGTGATTTCAAATTTAGGAGGCAAAGATTGGATCAAGGGAATGAAGAAAAAGCATGTAAAGTTGGAGAACTCATGAAGAAATGATGGAACCAAAAAGCTGTCAAGCCTGACCTCTTCGCACTTAATTGACCATAACTTGAGCTACAGAGGTCCAAATGATGCCGTTCCAGTTGGGTTAGAAAGCTAACATCCGGGGCTTCGAAATGATATAAGATTTTCCATAGTTGCATCGCGCATAGGGGCGCGCACGCGCACGGTACGCGGACGCGCCGATGGTGGCACATGACCCACTTAATGCAACACGTGGCCAGCGATTTTAGAAGCCTTGTGGGCCCAATCCAACTCATTTCTGATGCTATTTAAGCCAAGGATTGAAGGGGAATGAACATACTTTTCATACTTTTAATCATTAGTTATAGTTTAGTTTTAGAAGTAGTTAGAGTTAGAGAGAGAAGCTCTCTCTTCTCTCTAGAATTAGGATTAGGAATTAGGGTTAGATTAGGATCTCATAGTTCTAGGTTTAATTCAAGTCTCCTTCTACTTCTACCTTCAATTGATGACTGCTACACTTTGGTTCTTCTTTCTATCCCTATCCTCTTGTTGTAATTTCTCTTATTTTGTTTCTAGGTTTTGTAATTGAGATATTTTTGTTCTTTTGTTTTCTTTTAATAATGCAAATTGAGATAATTCATGTGATTGTGATGTTGTTGATTGTTGTTTTGTTAATCCTTTGTAATTGTTAGTTGTTGATTCCTTTTATTCTTACAAATAAAAATGCTTTCTTTCATTACCCTCCAAGTGTTTGATGAAATGCTTGAGAGGATGTTAGAGTAGAATTCTATGTTCTTAGCTTGAGAAGGTGACTTAGGATTTCTTGAGTCACTAGTGTCCAATTGATTAATAGTTGATAGCCATTAACTCTAGCCTTCATTAATCCAATTAGTGGAAAGCTAGGATTTATGGACTAGGATTGATATAACTCACTTGACTTTCCTTTGTTAATTGATTTAAGGATGACTAAGTGGGATTAATCCTTGCAACTACCATACTTGTGGCTAGTGATAATGATGAAGACCCTTGAAAACCAAACCTTGCCAAGACCATTTTGTTAATAAAGTTTTCTTACCATTTACTATTCATATTTCTCATCCAAAACCCCAAAATAAACAAGGCCATAACCAATAACAAGAACACTACCCTGCAAGTCCTTTGAGAGACGACCCGAGATTTAAATACTTCGGTTTATAGATTTTAGGGGTTTGTACTTGTGACAAACAAATTTTTGTATGAAAGGATTATTGTTGGTTTAGAGACTATACTTTACAATGAGATTTCATTAGTGAAATTCTAAACCGTCAAAAAGATGGCGTTGATTACAAAGAGACTTTCTCACCAGTTTCTAGAAAAGACTCTTTAAGGATCATCTTGGCTTTGGTGGCTCATTATGACTCAGAGTTACATCAAATGGATGTAAAAATCACCTTTCTTAATGGGGATTTAGAGAAAGATGTTTACATGGATCAACCAAGAGGATTTTTGGTTAAAGGGAAAAAACAAATGGTGTGTAAACTTAAGAAATCACTATATGGACTTAAACAAGCATCCCGCCAATGGTTTATCAAATTTAATGATACCATTCTGTCCTTTGGATTTAAGGAAAACACCATTGATCGGTGTATATACTTGAAGGTTAGTGGGAGTAAATTCATTGTTTTAGTTCTATATGTTGATGATATTTTGCTTGCATCTAGTGATTTTGGTCTATTAAGCGAGACTAAGCAATATCTCTCTAATAACTTTGAAATGAAAGATATCGGTGAGGCAAATTATGTGATTGGAATAGAAATAATCTGAGATAGATCACAAGGACTATTAGGATTGTCTCAGAAATCATATATTAATAAAGTATTAGAGAGATTCAGAATGGCACAATGCTCAGCATTACCCGTTCCAATTCAAAAAGGAGACAAGTTTAGTCTCATGCAATGTCCAAAGAATAATTTGGAACAGAAATAGATGGAAGGAATTCCATATGCATCTGTTGTTGGGAGTTTGATGTATGCTCAGACTTGCACATGGCCAGATATCAGCTTTGCAGTTGGTATGCTTGGTAGATACCAAAGTAATTCAGGATTGGATCATTGAAAAGCTGCAAAGAAAGTTCTAAGGTATCTGCAAGGGACAAAAGAACACACGCTTACTTATAAGAGATCTAATCACCTTGAGGTGATTGGATATTCAGATTCAGATTTTGCCGGTTGTGTAGATACAAGAAAATCCACTTTTGGTTATTTGTATCTCTTAGATGGAGGAGCAATATCATGGAAAGGTGCGAAACAGTCAGTAATTACTACTTCTACAATGAAAGCTGAATTTGTGGCATGCTTTGAGGCCATGGTTCAGGCTAAGTGGTTGCGAAACTTCTTTTCAGGGCTTGAAATTGTTAACAGTATTGCTAGGCCGCTGAAAATTTATTGTGATAACTCTGCAGCAGTTTTCCTTTCTAAAAACGACAAGTATTCCAAAGGTGCTAAGCATATGGAATTGAAATACTTTGTCGTTAAAGAAGAAGTTCAGAAACAGAGTGTCAATAGAGCACATTAGCACCAATATTATGGTTGCTGATCCTTTGACCAAAGGGTTACCGCCCAAAACATTTACTAGTCATGTTGAAAGGATGGGTATTATGAGTTTATAGGATCAAAGTATGTTTAATGAAGTTTGTGATGTATGAATATTGACATTTTGAGCTCAAATGAATTAATGTTTCTGTATTACCTAATTTTCAATTTGTTGTATACATAACAGAATTAAAATAATCAGGTATTGTCTTACAATGAAGACATTATTATTGGACTAATTATGTTATATACTTCCTAATTATGGCTCATGTTAAGAATGTGGCTAACTTTGTAGTACATAGAAGGGATTATGTCGATTAGGTGACGGACAACCGCTATGACTCATGCTAGTTTTACTCTTATCATGATAAATTAAGTTATGCAAGTAATTGCTTAAAAATGCGCATTATGATAAATATTTCTTAAACCATCAATAGGAATAATGACACATAAGCCAAGTGAGAGAATGTAAAAAATTATATTATTATATGATGTCTCATGTTTGTGATGTGTCTTATTTTATTGGTTTAATAAATATTTAATTAAAATGATAAAATAAAGGAAATTACATGAAAGAAAATTATAACAGTAAAATTATATTAAGTTTTACAGAATGGTCAATTCAGTCATCTGCTTAAACAAGGGTCGAAAGTTCGAATCACATCTTGCATATATAATAATTTATTGGTCAACGATAGACCTTAAATGAAACTTAGATTCGCAACGTATTAATCTTTGATCTCTCAAACTGGGAAATAGCATAGGGAAAAAAAAAGAGTCTACCCTGCAACTTCTCACTTCTCTCAAACCAAACTTTGCATCTCCATTACAGTATCTGTTACCTATATCACACATTGGATGTAATGACTGAAAAGTGTTGGCTTTTCTAGTTTAATTACAGTATTTATGATGAACATGTTAGCTTTCTGCCTTTCTGGTACTCAATAACATAATTAGAGAATGCAAAGGTTCCTAAATGTCACAGAAAAATCTAGACATTTCAAACAATTCAACACTGCATTCCCTCTCTTTTCTCCAAGGATATGTTTGGTTGGAGAATAAAAGCGAGAGTAAATCTTACCAAGTAAAAATACACATAGTGGACTCAAAAGAGACCATCAGTATGAACATAGGTAAAAGGAAAGCCCCAAACATTGTGATTGGTTGGATGGAAAATGGAAAAACTATAGTGGGCGAAGGGAAGAAAGGACTACATCTTGGAGGGAGCTATCTCTCTGCATAGCAGCTTTGAATTCCTCAAAGGTGACTTTTCCATCACTGTTGGCATCCATTCTGTCGAAAATCTCGTCCAATTTGCCAGGTTCCGTGATATCAACGGGAAGACAGTCATCCGGCAAAGCCTGTTTCAACGGATTGTTTATTTTTGTTTAAAGAATATGCCAAAGGAGAAGGCTTTAGAAATTAAGGAATTGGAAGAGAGGTTTATTACTCTAAGCATGGATGCTACTTCTTCCTTTGTGATACACCCGGATCGATCTGCATCATACATCTGGTGCTCCAAGAAAACCGAACAACCAAAATTAGCACATATTATATATGAAATTATAGGCGAGTTAAGAAACAAGAAAAAGAACAAACAAACCTTTTAAGGCTCTGAATTTGGAAAACATGATTTACATTAGTGTCTAAATCTATTTTCATTAATGTGCACCATCATGTTTTCATTATCATACCATGTTACATGACATGTTAACGTATCAGGTGGCTTCTTGTTAGGATTATGGGACTTAAAAGCCCAATTGGACCCAAATAGGAGATCAACTTGAGAGAGAGACCACTGCCACTGCTGCCGCCGCCGGGGAGGGGGTGAATTGGGAATGGAAACTAAAGAGTGTGAATTGTGAAGAACTCTATTAAACTTCCTTGTTTTAGGATATTCTCTTCTGCTCCCTTCTGAGTTGTGTGGAATTTAATTTTGCTATTCCCTAGATCCAACTTTGTAAAACAATCCTAACTTACGTTATATTTCTGAAATTCAACTTCAGGAATTGTAACACTTCTACGGAATTATAAAATAGGGAAAGTATGGGGAGCCAATGGAATATTTGTACAATGCGGACAATGGAAGTTTAGGAAGTATTAGAGATATAAAGTGTTACCTTTTCCCATCAGCGTAAGCCTCTGGGATGAGTGGTATCATGAGTAGTTCAAAAAATATGACTAGTAATACACACACGCACACCCACACCCACACGCGCGTGTGTGTGCAAACACACACACACACACACAAAACCCTTAAAACACTAACCTGGAAGCACAAACGGAGGGCATCATCTCCTTTGGAATTCTTGAGGCTGGAAAGCCCACATAAAATCTCTCGCATGTCAACCGTTCCATCACGGTTGTTGTCGAACAAGTCAAATATGCGTGGTGCTAGAGGAATTAGTGATGGCATATTTATTGCTTTCAGTACCTCCTCAAACTTAGAGAGCGTGGCATTGTCCCCATTTCCACATCTGTTAAGTGTTAAACACAGTCATATTAGAATTAGATGAGCTTTAATATAGTTGAATGTGTTGAGACATTGAAATGGTACAAGTTGTTTCATGTAATGTGGGACAATTTAAATGGGATTAAAATTAAATAAAAAAAAAACTGTTATTTTATCTCAATCCCTATTAAAGATAATCTTTAAGGGCATGAGGATTACCAAATACTTGAAAAATGATCACGGTTAGATTTTTAAGTAATTGAGAGACTTCTAATACCATACCTTTTTAAGTCCAGGACTAAACATCAGAAGACTAAAGTTTATAAATGTAGAATTTAATATTACATAAAAAATAAGTAGCCATAAACCTCAAAAACTAGTTAAATAGGTGAAGTTTATTGAGCACTAATAAATTTTCAACAATTAATGACTCTAGTAAATATTTTTTTCGGTGTATATTCTGATTACTTACATCTTCTTGAAGTGTATCCTAAGATTTTCAATTTCCTCTTCTGTAAGATCATAGGATCCTATCAAGGATTTCAGTTTCTTGGTTCTCAAGAACACTGTGGTGCTCCATACGCTTGCAATTGCAGCTGCCCGGAGCTTGCGACGAGCATTGAAGCTTTGCAACCTTGAGACAATCTCAGGGTCCATCTGATCATCTTTCGCTACATCACCTATGACCCATGGATGACTCAGGAGCTTATCCAAGACATAGAGAAATGAAGCTATGAGTTCTTATTATCTGATTATGTTAATATACTATCTGAAAACTTTAATCCGCTTGAAATATGATAAAATTATTGAAAATAATTTAGCACCGAATTTGAGACGTAATTAGGACCTATGAAGGCATCACAATGCTTTATTGTTGTCTTGTACAGCAGTGAGATATTGTGTATATTATGAAAACCTTAAAATATCAGTTGAGTTGTCTCCATGTGATTTCAAGATCATTAGTTCAAGTCATGTAATCAATTACCAATTCTTGCATTAGGTTAGATTGCCCTTTGTTTCTATGGAGTTTTTTGGCAAGCTTCTAATTTACTAGCAACTCAACAAGACCGTGCTTGTTGGGTTGCCCCTTTATTTAGAGAATAATATATTTTTTAAAAAAATCAAGTACATACTATTTAGTTGTGTGTTATTTACAATATATGAAATGAAATGTATTCTTTGAAAGAATAGATGGCTACTGTTTGTATAGGAACAAGAAGGAAAACAAAATTTTCTTTTTATATAGAAAACTTGACCCACGGAAAAAATAAAACAAAAATAAAAGGCAATAGAAGCTTGAAGAAATAGTTGTGCATTGAGTAATTTTCAAATTAAATGGACCAGAGGAGGAGGGAAAAAGAAGGGGGGGGGGGGGGGGTTCTTGTCTTGTGTTGGGTGATACCATAGTGTTTGTTTGTAAGGGTAGCTTTTAAGATAAAAAAAAGTTGTCTTGGTTCAAAGGTGAAAATCAGATTAAATTCTACCTAAACAAATTTTATGTATAATTTTACACCAATTCCCCAAGCAATATATCCTCATGCAGAAAGATATGGTTCCTTATATTGCAAATATGTCACAACCTTAGTTATTTATTAAGTTTGGTAGGGTATACAATACCTCCTGCGCACTAGGTCTCCTAATAGGATCAACTGTCAGAAGACTCGAAATCAATTGCTTTGCTGATTGAGAAATGCCCTTCCATGTCTTCTCATAGAAGCTAAAGTTCCCCTGTTTCAAGTTTTAATTTTGTTAAACTAACACAAAATAAAACAATGAGTTTATGATATTTGTATTAGCCATGTTACACACCCCCTTGTGACACGTGAAAATTTCGGTTCTATGGTTGAATAGGGGTAATAATTCTATCTATTAAATAGTGTTGGAAATTATTGGTCATTGGATTTGGCAAAATTTAAATGCTCAATTAGTTGAATTACTTATGTGGCAAAAGTGGTGATGCTAATACCATTGCACTAGAGTAACATCTCTAAGACATAGAGGATGTAGAGGGAAAATAGATGATATATTAGATGATATGTAACCAATTGATATCTTATACTTTCTTGAGTCATCAACATTAATCTGTGCAAATGTTACTTACATTCATTATCATTTGTTGTTTTTGGCGATTAGACTGAGCAATGAAAGGCGGATATCTGCAAAACATGTAAACAATCCCTTAATTGTTTGCCAAGAGTTTTAAACCCTAAACAAATTACTCCATTAGTTTTCTTGTATAAGTTAACTTTTTAGTACATTTTGAATCAATTTATTTAAATTCACTGACTCAATAATACTTCAAAATGTTAGAATTGACATATTAAATATAGAATAGAAGAAGTAACTCATGCCAAGGCACTTTGCAACTTTTTTTTTTTTTCATTTCTAGATCTAAAAGTGATTATTAAGTACGATCATCCATATGCATTAAGCACAAGGTATATCGGCATCACCGAAAAATAGAACATAATGCAACTGTGCGAGACATCAATTAAATTAACATACCCAAACAGAAAGATGTACAAAGTTACTTGGAAGAGTTAAAATAGTTCCCTTTAAGTAATAAATGCGAGTCAAGTTAGCACTTTATTTTATTAGTCCTTCATTAATCAAATGTGGGGCTAACTTGACTCACGATTATTTACAGAAAATATTTTGACTCATTAAAACCTATGAGACCAACATGATTCACATGTATACCAAAGTAAGCATTAACCGTTAACTGAACAAAGTGCAACTGTACCAAACATGAATTAGATTAACATACCCAGATAATAAGATGTACAAAATTACCCCTAGAGACCACATGTCACTCTTAGCTGTTATCTTTCCTTGAGAAAGTGCCTCCGGTGAAACATAATCAATGGAACCAAACAAACCAACAACTGGATCAGTAAACTCTTCAACAGAGCTCAAACCGAAATCCATGATCTTTAGAGGAGAATCCTTCCTCTTGTCCAAGAACAAGCAATTCTCAGGCTTCAAGTCTCTATGGACAATGTTTGCTTTATGAATAGCCTCTAAGCCCGCCGCAATCTGGCGAATAACTGTCGCAGCCTCAGTCTCTGAGTACCTATCCTGTGCCACAATGCGATCAAACAGCTCACCGCCAGAACACAGCTCCAAAACAAGATGAACACCATTCGAGTCCTCATAAACATCATAGAGGTCAACCACATTCGGATGTGGCGACACATTTTCGACTATCTTCCTCATCACAAGGATCTCATTGGTGAGAAGAGCATCTGATACTGAAACCTGTCTCCATGTGGGAAACCCCATGTTGCTCCTCTCTCTTGGTAAACAACCAGGGGTCGTAGTAGAGGCACTTACTCTTCTTAGTGTCTTTATGGCAACATGAGTTTTCTCATCACTGCTTGATTTTTTTATGCCTTTCCTAACAACAGAGAATCCACCTCTTCCTAGAATCTCTGACACCTCATATTCATCCAAGAGCTTTCGGGATTCATGTCCCATGGTAGTTGTTCGTGATGTATGTGTTGCACAAAACAAGGTCCGTCCTTCTTGAAATCGAAGTCTGTGCTAATTTTAAACATCATGAAAACAAAGAGCACCATCTCAGCAAATTGTAAACAAAAAAGGGTTGGAATCAAAAGATAGAAACCTTCTAAGCAAAGTTCCAGATCTAACTACAACAGATAAAAGTCCAAACAATAATCATGTCACTGAAACATTCACCACTAGAAAAAAGACCAAAATCCCCAGAAAGAAATAAGAGGCAAAGGCTCATAACAATAACCATATCTCATAACCAAGAAAGAAAATTAACAGCAGACAACTTACAATTTGGAAAAAAATGAGCAAAGCAGCAATGCTACATGGCCAAATAGTGGGAATGTATATAATCAAGGTTGGAGTAGACAGAGACAAATGTTAGACAAATATCCTACAATCCGTACGAAAGCACGAGTTGTATACGAAATATGGGGTAGTTTTATTGCTCAGATTGTCTTAACATCGACGCCTTGGCATAATTTTTTATTCTGGATGGCGCCTCATGGCGTTGCGCCAAACGGCAGAAATGGCGGATGGACTAAAAATACATGTATATACAAAAAAATTTGCGAATGTAATAGATTGTAAAATCTAGTCAATATAAGCATCTTTCTATTTATAAAAGCATGCAATTTCAGCAAATTCAGCATAACAGATTCTGGAAAAGGAAACCACCTGGAATGGAGGAGCAAAAGAGGAGGATCAACTGAATTCAACCTGCAGCGGTGTCGATGCTGCGCCTGCGACGGCGTCTTTGTTTCTTCCTCGAGCAGGATGAGTGTTGGCAGATGGAACGAGCGAGAGAGACAGATATCACGGAGACGCACACGTCATTGAGTGAGAGGAAGAGTGCGAAGAGAGCGTGAGCGTTAACTGAAGACAGCAGTACCGTTGTGTGAGACACAGGAAGGCAGACGGCGAGAGGCCAGAGAGAGTTGACTTAAGGTGGCCGGCAGAAGTGAGTGCGTGAGATGCGACAAACTTGAGCTTCCTGAACAAGGCAAGTTTTTTAATTGTTAACTTGGTTTTGGCGTAGTTACCATAATCGAACCGACAATCAAACCGAATTATTAATTCAACCACTGAATTATTGATTAAACCGACTAACTCAGTTACAATTAAATGAATATAAAAAATAATATATTTTCACTAATCACCAATTAATTCATATATTATCATTATAAAAAATAAAAATACTAGAATTCTCGATAGGTTTTTTTACAATTCTCAATAGATTCAAATTCAAAGGTTCATTTTTTTTTCATTTTTGCATAGATAAGGCAGATTCAATTCATTTATGAAGATTGTTTTCATTCCAAGAATTCCATTTCTCATTTCTGCATATTCAATTCATTCATAGAGTTCCATTTTTCAGTTTCACAACAATAGAAAAGGACTCGGAGCAAAAGGAAATATTTTTTCACTTTTATTATACAGACATGGTTCCTTCATTCTTATAGCCAAAATATATTCTTCCCTTCCAAGCTTTGTGACTCTTGTTCTACATCTTTACCAATGCCAATAAATTAATTATCAACTAATTGTTTTATTTTTCCCAATAGTTTTATGTGTTCTTGACGTGAAACGGGGAGATTCAAGGTAACAAAAGGTTCTAAAACATACGCCTAAATACAATATCTAACCTTAGCAAAATATAAGTTATGATCCACATCTAACAAATAGAAGATAAGACAACACCAAATCATAAAAAAATGTTCTAAAAACCAGTTTGAACTGGCCGGTCGAAACAAAAACCGTTATCAAGAACGATTTGGACAAAAGAGAAAATCGTCAACTTCAAAAACCGAATTTGAACTGTTGAACCGGTCAGAAATCGGTCGGTCGAATCAAACTGTGACCCGGTCGGTTTTTAAAATTTTGCCAAAATTGTGAAAAACGCGGCGTTTGGACTTGGTAGCTAAAAGGGAACCCTAGTCTTTGGCTTTCACCCAGACACCCACAGCACACTACTCCCAAGCCCCAGCCCTCCACGCTCACCAGTCACCTCTCGCTCTCAGTTCTGACGTCTCCAGTCTCCACTTTCCACCTCGAACTTCTGGTGAAACCTCCGTCCAGCCACCGCCGCCGTCGCATGGTTCGTGGAAGTCACTCACGGTCGCAAGTTTCTTTCAGCCAGCTTTCTGTTCGCTCAGCTACCCTTCCTTTCAGCCGTCAAAATCGCAGCCACCACCAGCGCCAGTTGCCATCGCGTGTGTCTTTCCACCGGTGCCAGCTCTGTTCGACCCTTCCAACCCAGCCACTGTCCCTGTCGCCGTCAGATCTGCATTCTTCCCTATCTTCCACTAACCCTAGGTATAAATCTAATTTGTTGTAATAATAATTGTTGAAGTATGATTAATTGTTGGTTCTAACTTATAAACCTTGCTGTCATTACTTGAAGTATGATTAATTGTTGGTTCTACATTCATCAGCACCATTCGCACACACCGGGTCAACACCCATTTGAAGAATTATTAAATGATTAATTGTTGAAGCTTATTGCTTTAAGCATGATTAATTGTTGAAGCTATTGCTTGAAGGCTGAAGCATGATTAATTGTTGAAAAACTATTTGCTTGAAGCATGATTAAATGATTAATTGTTGAAGCATGATTAATTATTTGGATGTTGTTTGTTGAGATATTGGGTAGTGGGTTGCTGTGATATTGTAATTGGATTGTATTGTTATTGCTCTATTGAGTCTGTTCTGAATCTGATTATTGATTTTTTGAATGTGAAATCAATCAAAGAAATTGATTTTGTGTTGTCGAAATTATTGCTAAAAATGGATTTGTTACTCTGCTGCTGTTGTTTTTTTAATTTATGAGTATGCTGTTTTTGAATTTTTGTTGATAGATTTATTGATTTCAGAGTTTAAACCTTAAGGGTGATTATTTGTTGCTATGTTTTAATTTTAAACCAAATTGATGCTTTCAAAAAATTAAGAAACAGCAGATGTCCCATGTTATTGATTTAAAGCAAGGAAATCATGAAGATGATGCTGTTGTTGGAGGTCTTGGAAGTGATGATGATGATGGTATTGTATTTCTCTGATATAAAAGACAGTGGTTCAAGCCACTTTCTTTCTAGTATTTTTCACTTCATTCTTTAACTGCAAAATTTGGTTTTTGATGCTTTTTAATGCTGAATTTGATTGATTCTGTGGAAATTTAGACACCTTTTTGTTTATGATTCATGGAATTGAGAATTGGATTGTTTGATACTGCTTTATATATATACTTGTTTCATGTCTTGGTGCTGAGTCTCATAAATATTCTCAATTACTTAAAGCTATGGTTTTCTTATTGAATGATATTTTATTTTTCCAAAAGAAATCATAGAAGATTAAGGTTGTGGGTTTTTTAATTGAGTGATGAGTGTAAAGCTGAAGATGATGATGACAAAAGTGATTGGAAACATATATTTTAAGAGTGTTTTAAAAAGATTTTTGAGTTTGTAAATTGATAAGATCATATAGTTTTAGTGTGCTTATTTATCTTTTATTTATTATTTTATTATAAATAGTTTTTTCGGTTCAACCACGGTCAAACTGGTTGAATCTATAAACCAATGAACCAGTAGCTAGAGTGGTTGAATGGTCGGTTTGATTTTCAGAACCTTAAAAAACCAACACCTAAAGCAAGACACCAAACCTCCACATGGCATTCCTACGGCAGATGCATCAGTAAGCTAAGGTAGAAACTGAGCACCTGGACTCAACACTAAGAACACCATAATTTGAAGATTTTTGCATTTTCAAAATTTAATATAAGAGGTCTAATCTCATGCAACAAATTCAACATCAAATTCTTTTGCCTCCAATATGTGATCCCTTCACATCATTAATACATCGCATCACTTCCAAGAGGCTGATAGCCTCTTCAAAAATGAATTGGAAGACAATTTAATTGTAAACCAATTATTAAATAGTTAGAAAAAAATAGAGTAAACATCCAACCCGGTCCTTGTCCATTTCAAATTAGGACAAGACGATCCCTCACCAGAAAAGTAACCCACACTGGTCCCTGTCTATGCATAAAATAACTCATCGCGCCCCCTCCCGTGTATACCCCGTCCATAGTTGGCAGAAAAGTCTGATGTGGCACTTACCGACCCTGATCTGGTAGTTAGTCCAGAGTTAAGTGCCAACCTGGATTAGGGTAAATGGACAGGGGTCGATTTGTCCCCCTATCACATTCAAAAACAACGCCGTTGCTAGATTAAGAAGGAGCAAACGTCATTTCCACCCTGATAACCCCCAAGCCCTAACTCATATTTACAAAATAACCAAAACTCCTCAACCTTCTTCGCGCGATAGTACAAAGCATGGTGAAAGTAGCAAGTGTTGGTGCTAACAAGGGTGCTGACAAGGCCACCAGGAAGGACTCGGAGGACTCCTCTAACTCCGCACTTGACGGAGTCACTGACGTCGTGCAGTGGAGGTAGCTTGTGTCGACATTCAGGTTAATAACGAATTTGGGCATGTAAAACATTATTGAAATCCAATCTCTGTTCCTAAATTGCATGTTGGTGTTGCAGTGTTGAGTAGGTTGAAATGGGTTACCTGGTTTATTTTTAAAAATATTGTGGACGTGAATGGATTTTGAATTTTTTTAGTTAATTTGTTAAATTTTTAATGTTAATTGTCAGTAGTTTAGATGATTGGCACATTGAGATAAACTGTCATGACTTGGATTTTGATTAGTAAAAATAATTTCCAGATGGATGAGTTTGAAGTAGTTCCTATTTTCCATCATGGAGGAAATTTTAAGAGGAATGCAGAGGGTAAATTAGAATATGTTGATGGAAACATCACGAAGTAGACAACTTTAGACATTGATTTGGTGAACTTCTTTGATTTTGAAACGTTACTGAAGGAGTTAGGTTACACAGAGTATAAGATGATGTTTTAGTTTGATAGCATGGCACCTGACTTGGAATCTGGCTTACATGTTATGAGGGGTGATACTAAGATAAATGACATGAGGAATAACAAGCTTAAAAACAAGGGGACAAATGAGATTTATATCTACTTTGATCACCCGGTTAGTGTGCCAAAAGTTGTGAATGAGGAGATGCAATCTGAGGAGGTTATTATGAGTGACTCATCTTCCTCAGGTGATGGGTATGAAACAACTGAGGACAAGCCATATAAGCTACCTCCTCTAGAATATGAAGAGACTCATAGCAGTGACGATAGTGAGGTACAGAAAAGGAATGAGAGATTGAAGAAAAAGAAGAAAAAATGGTGTCACCAAGGAAGAGAGCTAGTCAGGGTCCAGCTGGGGAGGTAAAAACTGGTCCAGTTAGTGAGGTGAAGGATGGACCAGATGGTGAGGTGAAGTCTGACCTAAATAGGGAATTAAGCAAGGGTGGCCCAAAAAATAGGGATAAGCCTGGACCAAGTAAAGGTGGTCCATGTTATTCTCCAAAGACAGCCAAGAAACGGGCTTCCAAGAGGTATTCAGGTAGGAGGAAGAAACATATTCTAAGGGATGGAAAAACTAGGACAGAAGGTGCAGTAGTTTATGGGCCTGAAGCAGGTGGTGGTGTGGAGGCTAGAGATGGACTGGATGGGAATACAATGGCATCAAATTCTAATATTGTTGGGGAAGAGCTAGACTTAGATTATGACAAGCCTTATGAATATGAGAGTGAAGCATTTAACAGCTCAGTGTTTGATGATGATGAAAACAGGACTGCATTTGATGCTTTCAATGAGGAGACAGAATATGAGGAAGTTGAATTTAAGGTGGGGCAAACATTCATCACAATGAAAAGTTTTAAGAATGCACTAAAGGACTACTTTGTGTATGAAGGGAAGGATGTGATGTATCTAAAGAATGAAAAAAGAAGAGGGTGAAGGCTACTTGTGTAGGAGAGAACTGTCCTTGGTTGATTCTGACCTCTTGGAACAGTGCTGGGGGATGTTATCAGGTGAAGACACTAGTTAATGAGCACAACTGTGCTAGAAATTTTGGCAGTAATCTAGCTAACAGAGAATAGGTGACATCAAAGTTGGTGAAGAGGCTACTGACTCAGCCTGAGTTAAAGTCTAAATAGGCCAGGGAGTATATGATTGAGGAGTACAATGTACATTTTAGTGAGAAAATGATAAGCAGGGGATTGAAGGTTGCCAGAGAGATAGTTATAGGCAACGAACAAGCTCAGTATGGAAAGCTCAACGACTATCTGATGGAACTATACAGGAGTAATCCAAGGAGCACAGCTATGATTGATGTCAAAGCTCAACCAGAGTCACTGCCACTGTTCAACAAATTGTATATAAGTTTGGATGCATGTAAAATGGGGTTCAAAGATGGGTGCAGGCCTCTAATCGGGTTGGACAAGTGCTTCCTCAAAGGTTACTATGGTGGACAGCTATTATTTGCAGTGGGGCAAGATGCCAACAACCACTTTTTTGTCATTGCATATGCTGTGGTTTTGAACGAATGTAAAGACACTTGGGGCTGGTTTTTGTCAATATTGAAGTAGGATCTAGGGGATTGCACTGAGTTGGGACTGAATTTTATCTCTGATCAACAAAAGGTCAACTATAAACCCTGCTAATTAGTTACTTGTGTTGAATACTTATGTATGATGTACTCTGTTGTGTATCATAGACTTGTACTAATCTACTATGGATTTGATCATAATTATATATAATTCTGCGCTCTGCTTTGGTTGGTTACTATGTTCCATTAAGATAAAACTTTTTTTATTTTTCAGTTTATTAGTTGATAAATTAATTTTTATGTTAGCTAAGACTCTGTTTCATTCATCATCAATTGATAATTAAATATGTTGTATGGCAGCTCCTTGATTAGATATTGTATTTAATTTGAGTTACTTTAATTTGAGTCTTAGCATTTGAAGTGTGGTTCATTACTAATTAGAATTTTTTAATCATATCATGTCATTGGACTGATACAGGGGTTGGCATTGGCCTTGAAGGAGATATTTCTGAGAGCTCACCACATGAATTGTGTACTACATATCTGGAAGAACTTCATCAAGCACATCAAAGATGAAAAGATGAAGCAATTGGTTTGGGAATGTGCAAGGTGCACCACACACATCGAATTAGTTGCTGCGATGGAGAAGTTAAAGCGAGTAAGTGCACCAGCATGGGAGTATATGTAAAAATTTGAGCCAGCTGTATGGTGTAAGGCGTACTTTAGTCATGGGCTGAAAGTGGACAACATAACTAATAATATGTAAGAAGTATGGGATGCAAAGATTGTGGAGCATAGGGAAAAGCTTATTCTAACCATGTGTGAAGGGCTGCGGTGCTACATAATGAGAAAGATGGCAACGCACAAGAAGAAGTTGGAGGCTCACATTAGACCACTTGCACCAGTCCAACATAAGAAGTTGGATCAATTTATCAAGCCTAAGAGTCATAAATAGAGATCTATATGGGCTGGTGATTCGGAAAGAGTCCTCTTTGAGGTTCATTCCCAAAACCATAAAGTGGGTGTGAATCTTCACAAGAGGACATGTACATGTAATGTATGGCAGTTGACTAGTAAGTCTGGTTATATAGTTATTGGATAATTATTTAGTTGTTATAATTTTTGGTTTATCACTCTCTGTCCATATCTTTTTCTGATTCTGCATCAATTCGTCATTGTACATAGGAATGCCTTGTAGACATGCCGTTGCAGCACTAGCTAAAATGGGTCTTAAGGCTGAGGATTTTGTGCATAAGTGGCTAACTATAAAAACCATCAGAGCAACTTATTAACATTGCATTAAAGCAGTTGATGCGGAATTTATAACCCACACTTACTAACCGGCAAGTGCACCGGGTCGTACCAAGTAATACCTTACGTGAGTAAGGGTCGATCCCACGAGGATTGATAAATTAAGCAACAATAGTATTTGATAGAATTAGTTAGGCAAGCAGAAAAGAATGTTTTGGTGTTCAAAAAGCATTAGACACAGACAAATAAATAAGTTGGGAATAATATAATGAGAAGATAGTTAAGGTTTCAGAGTTATCTATTTTTCCGGATTAATTTTTATTACTAACTAATTTAATCATGCAAGATATAATTTCATGGCAAACTATATGTGACTAGGCCCTAATTCCTTAGACCTTCCTAGTCTCCTCTAAAATTCATTAACCGCCAATTCCTTGGTCAATTAATTCTAATTAGGGGATAAAAATCAATTTTCAGTTTATATGCTACAAAAATTCTAATTACCCAAAAATAAGGGGATTATATGTCACGTATCCCATTAAATCCAAATAATTAAAATTTAGGATAATATGTTTCCAAGCTGTTGTTCAAGTAAAGAGTTTTTCCAAGTTTTACAAGAACTCAATTGGAACATGGGTCATATTTTCGTTCCACCCAATATTCATTAAATTAAGAGCGAAAAAAATTATTGAAATATAAATCAAAACATGAATAAATTAGAAAGATCAAACGAATTAATCCATTACAAATAGACAGAGCTCCTAACCTTAACAATGAAGGATTAGTTGCTCATGGTTCAGAGAAGAAAAATAAGGGTTCTGGTAACAACCTCGTACCTGTCTAAATGTACAGAGTTTCTATTTATTACTAATTCTAATAGGTTTAAAAATCAAAAATTAAAAATAATATCTTTTCCTAAAAGATAAGTTTTGAATTTAAATTCGAATTAATTAACAGATTTTCAGTTTATGGGTGGGGACCACTTGAATTGTCCATTCTGCAGCTTCTAATATGTATTTTCTGGGCCGGAAATTGGGTCAAAAACAGTCCAAAAATCGTAACTAGCGTCATTTGTATTTTTGCAGATCGCGCATGTGACGCGTCCGCGTCATCCACGCGTTCGCGTCATTTGTGCAGATTCCAGTCCACGCGTTCGCATCAGGCACGCGATCGTGTCATTGCAATTTCTCCATTCCGCGTGGTCGCGTGAGCCATGCGTCCGCGTCGGTCTTTGCTGGTCATCTCTTTGGTTTCTTCTTTTTCTCTGCAGAAACTTCATCAAATCCCTCCGAATGCTGCCTCAAATAAATAAAATTGCACAAAACTCAAAATAGCATCCATAGTGGCTAAAATATAATTAATTCTAAATTAAACTCAACAATTTAGATGCAAATTCACTAGGAAAAGATAGATAAGATGCTCACGCATCACAACACCAAACTTAAACTGTTGCTTGTCCTCAAGCAACCAAAACTAATATAGGCTTAGGATGTGAATTTGCATGAGAATGAGAGTTCGATTAAGATCATGTCTCTTTTTATAGTGGGGTTTATAACTGTAATCCTGAATAGGTTTGGCATCTCACTCTCCTTTGAATCAGAAGAATGTCACTGTCATCTGGAATTAGAATCCGGATAATATTATGAATTCTCTGATCTTTTGTAATTCAGTTTAATCCTTGAACACAACAAATTTACTTTAATTTATTTTTCCTTGGTGCTTTGCACCTTGAGCCTAGCCGTGACTTTAAATGTTTTGTCTCAAGGATTACTTGACACAGAAACACCACAAGCACTTAACTGGGGAACTCTCTTTGAGTTCTGATTTTTTTTTCAGTTACTCCCAGACAGTGGTGCTCAAAGTCTTTGGCATACTCTGTTAAATGTAATTGATCTCGACTCTAGGTGTTCTGTCTCAAGGATTACTTGACACAATCACACCACAAGCATATGACTAGGGAAACAACTCTTTGAGCTTTTAATCATGTCTGACCTCCCTAGTCATTGATGCTCAAAGCCTTGGACCTTGCTTTTATTTTATTTTATTTTTTTCGCTGTTTCTTTTGCTTCAAGGATTAAATTTTTTATTTATTTCAGAGAAGGCATAATAATTCTCTAAATTCCTATTCCTTATACATCAACATCTCTTGATTCAAATTCAAATATGCACTGTTCATATCATGCATTCAAAAATCACAGAAAATACCACCACATTTAAGTAAATAAGACTATTCTTAGAATTAAACTCAATTTCTCATGCAATACATCACTTCTTTTTCTTTTCTTTTTAGATTCAAGTTCAGTGAGTGGTACATGAAACATCTTTTCAGCATTAAAGAAATTAAAAAAAAACTAGTCCTAGAATCTTAACTAATAAAAGATCATGCAACAAACAAAGCAAAATAGCAGAAAGCCAGAACATAACATAGAAAAAAGAGGGGAGGAATAAAAATGAAAGGAACTCAACCACCTTAGTTATCCTAGCGGTTGCTTAATTCTTCAGGTTGTGCTCCTCCGTGAAAATGATTCGCCTCCCTTTTGGTGCCATGGGAATAAATGGAAATTTTCTAAGCAAAGCGTCAACACCAAACTTCAAAGTTTTGCTTGTCCTCAAGCAAAGAAGAACTGAAAACAGAAATAGATAAATTATTATGAAGAAAGAAAAATAAAAGGATAAAAGAATAAGGGAGAATAAGGATTGGGAGAGAGAGAGAAAACTGGGCGGCGTAAGCGATGCAGCCGCGTAGGGCACGCGTTTGCATGATTGCGCTTTAATTTAGTTGATGCGGTCGCGTCGGTCACGCGAACGCGTGACCCATGTTATGCTTTTGGCGCGAGTGTAGCCTCGCACCTGCACAACTCTCTGTTCGAATTTATATATTTGCCAAATTTGGGGTGACGCGATCGCGTGGGGCATGCGATCGCGTGAGTGGCTTCAGAAGGGAATGACGCGAACGCATCGGTGATACGGTCGCGTGGGGAGATTTGTGCCACTGGCACGCCTCCAGCCACGCTCCAGCATGACTCTCTGTTCGTTTTTATTTTCTCCCCTCTCCTTGCGATGCGGACGCGTCGCTGATGCGGTCACGTCGCGTGGCATTTTTTTTATATAGCTTGAGGTGTTCGGTTCCTGGGAGAACATAGCTGCATGATCAGAAAATTAGTAAGAACTCAATAAAAATAAAATAACTAAGAAAAAAACTACTACGAAAAATAGTGCAGGATACGAAATTATCGGGTTGCCTCCCGACAAATGCTTTTTTATCGTCATTAGCTTGACGGTCAGCTCCTCTAAGGAGGAGGATCATAGGTGCTCAGCTCTTCACCCCTTACTTTGAGCTTCTTTCCTGTGTCTCCATAACGTAGCTCGATATGCTCCAGAGAAAGGATTCTGATTACTGTATAAACCCATGCTGGATTGCTGGTCAACACTACCTTCATTCTTGGGGAGAAACCTTCAGTGGGGATCTTTTTGTTTCTCCATCCTCTAGGTACTTTCTTCTTTTTGGGAACCTCTTCCTTGGTAGATGATGCATTCCCAACACCAAATTTAGGTTTGATGTCAGGAGGAATTTTATTGACTGTTACCAAGGGAGGTTTGAGCTGCAGATTCTGCTGTGTATCATCAGGCAGTTTTTGAAGGTTTGGATCAATAAGCTCAGCCTGCATGCACATCTCTTCCTCACCTGTTGGATGTATATCTTTGAAGACATGAAAGACCAGTTGCTCATTATGCACTCTAAGCACTAATTCACCCACTTCTACATCAACCCAGAGCTCTTCCAGTGGCTAGAAATGGTCTTCCTAGAATTATAGAGGCATTCTCATCTTCTCCTGTATCAAGAATCACAAAGTCTGCTGGGAGGAAGAACTTATCCACTTTGACTAAGATATTCTCCACTAATCCATATGCAAGCTTCATAGATTTATCTGCCATCTGCAATGCTATCTTTGTGGGTTGTGCCTTTTGTATTTGCAGTTTCTTCATCACAGATAGGGGCATTAGATTTATGCTTGCCCCTAGATCACATAGGGCTTTCTCAAAGGTTGTGCTCTCAATGGTGCATGGAATTTGAAAGCTCCCTGGATCTGGCATCTTCCTTGGCAAGTTATTCTGAATGACAGCACTACATTCCTTAGTCATGACTACTGTCTCATCTCCCTTTAAACGTTTTTTCTTTGACAACAGCTCCTTCATGAATTTGGCATAGATAGGAATTTGCTCCAAAACCTCAGCAAAAGGAATATTGATTTGTAACTTTCTGAAGATTTCTAAGAACTTTGAAAACTGCTTGTCCTTGGTCTCCTTTTGAAGTCTCTGAGGATATGGCATCTTAGGCTTGTACTCAGGAGCCTTTGGCAGTGTAGGATAAGTGTCAAGAGAGTCTAGGAATGGATTGTCCGCACGCTTTGGAGGGGCGTGCTCAACTTCTTCCTTCTTCTCCTCTGGAGCATCCTTTTCAACTAGCTCTTCATTGACCTTGGTCTCAGAATCAACTACTTTACCACTCCTTAATTGAATAGCCTTGCAATCTTCTCTTGGGTTCACCACTGTATCACCTTGAAATGTGCTTGTGGACCTCTCAAGTATTTGTTTGCTCAGTTGGCCCACTAGCACCTCTAAATTTCTAATGGAGGCTCTGGTTTCCTGTATAACTTGTGCTTCTGTACTTGCCACTTGTCCACTTATCACGGAGATAGCCTTGCATTCCTCTCTTGGATTTGGAATTGTGTTACTAGGAAGGCTATTAGTGGTCCTCTGATCAATTTCATTAACTCTGGTGGCTATTTAACCCATTTGAATCTCCAGGTTCTTGATGGATACTCTGGTTTCCTGTCTAAAACCTGTCAATATTGCTTCCAGATCATTGTTCTATTGGAAACCACCCTGAGAATTATTGTTGAAGTTTTGAGGTCTCTGAGGTTGATCCCTCAATCCAAAATTTGGGTGATTCCTCCATCCCTGGTTGTATGTCTTAGAATATGGATCATTGTTGGGATTCCTAGGACCACTCCCCATGTAATTCACCTGTTCAAAAGAGGGTTGAGCATAATCATAATTATCATTTTGCATAAAGTTACCTGCCCTGTCATAGGAGACTTTCTGTGGTGGATTTTGGGTGTTGATAGCTGAGACTTGCATGCCACCCATATGTTGAGTAAGTAGATTTATTTGCTGAGACATCAGCTTGTTCTGAGCAAAAAGAGCATTAATAGCATCTACTTCCAACACGCCTCTCTTCTGAGGGGTTTCAGAGTTCACAGGATTCCTGTTAGAGGAATATAAATATTGGTTGCTTGCAACCAATTCAATCAGCTCAATAGTCTCCTCCGGTGTCTTCTTCTTGTGCAATGAACCTCCTGCAGAATTGTCTAAGCACATTTTGGACATTTCACCCAAGCCTTCATAAAATATGTCTATTTGTGTCCATTTGGAGAACATGTCTGGAAGGCATTGCCTAGTCAGTAGCTTGTATCTCTCCCAAGCTTCATACAGAGTTTCACCATCCTTCTGTCTGAAGGTTTGAACCTCCATCCTAAGCTTAGTCAGCTTCTTTGGTGGGAAAAATTTTGTGAGAAACTCAGTAACCACCTTGTTCCAAGTATCCAAACTGTCCTTTGGTTGAGAATCTAGCCATAGTTTTGCTCCATCCCTCAGAGCAAACGGGAAGAGCATGAGTTTGCACACCTCTGGGTTTACTCCATTTGTTTTCACGATGTCACAAATTTGCAGAAAACTAGAAATAAACTGATTTGGGTCTTCGTGGGGAAGACCATGATACTGACAGTTTTATTGCACCAGGGTGACCAGTTGAGGCTTCAACTCAAAGTTGTTCACAGCAATAAGGGGCACCACAATGCTTTTTCCATAAAGATCCACAGTAGGGGTAGAATAAGAGCCAAGCACTCTCCTTTGTTGATCATCCCCATTCGGATTTGCCATATTGACATTAGCATTATTATTGGGATCCATAGTGGATTCTGTAACCTTGTAAAGTCTTGCTTGTTGTAAACACCGCCTGAAAGTCCTTTCAAGTTCAGGATCAAAGTCTAAGAGATGTTTTTGTCTCTGTTCCTATGCATAAACAACCAGAAAACAAGAAAGAATGGGAATCTCTACGTCAGAGTGCAGAGAATTCCCAGTGAGGTAACCTGTGTAAAGAGATAAAAATATTGAATAAAATAAATAGAAGGAAAATAATAAATAGGTAACACCAAACTTAATTTCAGAAATTAAAAAAAATATTGGTGCTATATTTTTTTAAAAAAAAATTCAAAAATATTATATATATATATATATATATATATATATATATATATATATTAAATAAAAGAAAAAAGAAAACGAAAAAGGGGGGAAGGGGTACTGGACGGAAAAGAAGAAAAAAAATTGGTTAACAACGTAAAGAAAAATTTTATGTTAATTTTTTTTTGAAAAATAATAAAACAATATTTAAATAAAAATTAAAACTAAAACGCCTAATCTAAGCAATCAAATAACTGGTAGTTGTTAATCACAGTCAATCCCCGGCAACGGCGCCAAAAACTTGATGCAGAATTTATAACCCACACTTACTAACTGGCAAGTGCACCAGGTCGTACCAAGTAATACCTTACGTGAGTAAGGGTCGATCCCACGAGGATTGATAGATTAAGCAACAATAGTATTTGATAGAATTAGTTAGGCAAGCAGAAAAGAATGTTTTGGTGTTCAAAAAGCATTAGACACAGACAAATAAATAAGTTGGGAATAATATAATGAGAAGATAGTTAAGGTTTTAGAGTTATCTATTTTTCCGGATTAATTTTTATTACTAACTAATTTAATCATGCAAGATATAATTTCATGGCAAACTATATGTGACTAGACCCTAATTCTTTAGACCTTCCTAGTCTCCTCTAAAATTCATTAACTGCCAATTCCTTGGTCAATTAATTCCAATTAGGGGATAAAAATCAATTTTCAGTTTATACGCCACAAAAATTCTAATTACCCAAAAATAAGGAGATTATATGTCACGTATCCCATTAAATCCAAATAATTAAAATTTAGGATAATATGTTTCCAACCTGTTGTTCAAGTAAAAAGCTTTTCCAAGTTTTACAAGAACTCAATTGGAACATGGATCATACTTCCGTTCCACCCAATATTCATTAAATTAAGAGCGAAAACAATTATTGAAATATAAATCAAAACATGAATAAATTAGAAAGATCAAACGAATTAATCTATTACAAATAGACAGAGCTCCTAACCTTAACAATGAAGGATTAATTGCTCATGGTTCAGAGAAGAAAAATAAGAGTTCTGGTAACAACCTTGTACCTGTCTAAATGTACAGAGTTTCTATTTATTACTAATCCTAATAGGTTTAAAAATTAAAAATTAAAAATAATATCTTTTCCTAAAAGATAAGATTTGAATTTAAATTCGAATTAATTAACAGATTTTCAGTTTATGGGTGGGGACCACTTGAATTGTCCATTCTGCAGCTTCTAATATGTATTTTCTGGGCCGGAAATTGGGTCAAAAACAGTCCAGAAATCGTAACTAGCGTCATTTGTATTTTTGCAGATCGCGCATGTGACGCGTCTGCGTCATCCACGCATTCACGTCATTTGTGCAGATTCCAGTCCACGCGTTCGTGTCAGGCATGCGATCGCGTCATTGCAATTTCTCCATTCCGCGCGGTCGCGTGAGCCATGCGTCCGCGTCGGTATTCGCTGGTCATCTCTTTGGTTTCTTCTTTTTCTCTGTAGAAACTTCATCAAATCCCTCCGAATGCTGCCTGAAATAAATAAAATTGCATAAAACTCAAAATAGCATCCATAGTGGCTAAAATATAATTAATTCTAAAATAAACTCAACAATTTAGATGCAAATTCACTAGGAAAAGATAGATAAGATGCTCACGCATCACAACACCAAACTTAAACTGTTGCTTGTCCTCAAGCAACCAAAACTAATATAGGCTTAGGATGTGAATTTGCATGAGAATGAGAGTTCGATTAAGATCTTGTCTCTTTTTATAGTGGGGTTTATAACTGTAATCCTGAATAGGTTTGGCATCTCACTCTCCTTTGAATCAGAAGAATGTCACAGTCATCTGGAATTAGAATCCGGATAATATTATGAATTCTCTGATCTTTTATAATTCAGTTTAATCCTTGAACATAGCAAAATTTACTTTAATTTATTTTTCCTTGGTGCTTTGCAACTTGAGCCTAGCCGTGACTTTAAATGTTTTGTCTCAAGGATTACTTGACACAGAAACACCACAAGCACTTAACTGGGGAACTCTCTTTGAGTTCTGATTTTTCTTTCAGTTACTCCCAGACAGTGGTGCTCAAACCCTTTGGCATACTCTGTTAAATGTAATTGATCTCGACTCTAGGTGTTCTGTCTCAAGGATTACTTGACACAATCACACCACAAGCATATGACTAGGGAAACAACTCTTTGAGCTTTTAATCATGTCTGACCTCCCTAGTCATTGATGCTCAGAGCCTTGGACCTTGCTTTTATTTTATTTTATTTATTTTTTTCGCTGTTTTTTTTTGCTTCAAGGATTAAATTTTTTATTTATTTCAGAGAAGGCATAATAATTCTCTAAATTCCTGTTCCTTATACATCCACATCCCTTGATTCAAATTCAAATATGCACTGTTCATATCATGCATTCAAAAATCACAAAAAATACCACCACATTTAAGTAAAGAAGACTATTCTTAGAATTAAACTCAATTTCTCATGCAATACATCACTTCTTTTTCTTTTCTTTTTAGATTCAAGTTCAGTGAGTGGTACATGAAACATCTTTTCAGCATTAAAGAAATTAAAAAAAAAACTAGTCCTAGAATCTTAACTAATAAAAGATCATGCAACAAACAAAGCAAAATAGTAGAAAGCCAGAACATAACATAGAAAAAAGAGGGAAGGAATAAAAATGAAAGGAACTCAACCACCTTAGTTATCCTAGCGGTTGCTTTATTCTTCAGGTTGTGCTCCTCCGTGAAGATGATTCGCCTCTCTTTTGGTGCCATGGGAATAAACAGAAAATTTCTAAGCAAAGCGTCAACACTGCTCCAGCCCCAAACACTAATCAGGTACAATGTGTTAGCTTTAAAAATTGACTTGTCCTAAACAATATTTCTTTACTCTATGTTTGAGAATTGAGGTACAATGGCTGTGTTATGTACTAATTAGGTTTATATGTTGCTTGCTTGAGAATGATTGTGTTATGTACAATGGCTGTGTTTGAGAATTGTCTTTTGCTACTTGCTTTCTATAATATATTGAATTTTGTCACAGAGCAAAGCCAGAAAAACTAAGAAGAAACTACCAAAAAATCGGAGAGAAGAAATTTCAGTTACACAATCTCCACTATGATAGAAGACCAAACGTAGTTTCGGATTTTTCATAAAATAGATTTTCGTTGCAAGTATAGTCCAAACCCAACCATTGATCATCAATCAAATTATAATCCTAAAGATGTCACAATTCAAATCAAATATAAACCGAGAGTATTTCGACTCCCGGGTCATTCTCCCAAGGAACGAATGCCAAAGAGTGCGTACAATTTTGGTTGTGAGAATCAAAGGGGTGTTTTCAGTGATGAAAGCAAACGAAATAAAGGAATTAAAGAATAAGACAAAAATTACAATTAATAAACTAATAAAGGAATGAAAGAACTAAGTATGTAATATAAACAAGTAATGCTATAAAGTGATGGAAAATGGTTTAAAACATAAATGAAACCTTGACTTGAGCTGAGTTATGGAATCCCTTCTTTGCCATAACCATAACTATGATAATTATGATGGATTAATCTCACTAAGTCAACCCTTAACATTATCAATGTCAAGTGAGCATAATTGTTATTAATCCACAAATCCTAGTTAACTTACCAAATTAATTGGTAAAAAGCTAGCGTTAGTGGAAATAATTACAACTAACAACCCAAGAATTATCACTAAATGTTGGACATTATGGCTCTAGTAATCCATAAACTCATTTTCCCCAAGTCAAGGGGTGAAATTACCCCATAATCAAAATTGACATTTCATCAAACATATAGTGGGCATAAACATAAAACATGGGAAAATTGGGAAAATGATAAAAACTATGAACTATAAATGATCAAAATCAATAAAGGCAACTCAAACAAAAATAAAATAAGCATCAAACATCAAATTAACCAACTAGAAATCAAAATTGCAAAACTATATATATATATATATATATATATATATATATATATATATATATATATATATATATATATATATATATATATCAACAAAAGAAAGTAAAATATATGAAAGTGTAGAACAAATAGTGCAATAAAAGGAAAATGAAGGAAATACTTACAATGAAAATTGCTAGAATCCAAAATCAAACTTAAAGTGTAAAATTCTACAAACCCTAATTAAAACCCTAAGAGAGAATTTTTTATACTACCCCAATCCTACTTCTACTATGTGTTTTCCTATTCTAAGATGGCTCCCCTTTGTTATGTGTTGACATGCCTTTAATATAGCCTCTCAAACCAGCCTTCAGCACTTCAGAAATAGGCCTAGAGACCCCCAAAACCGCGCAGCACGTGACTTTTTAATGGAGGCATACGCTGGTACCTGTGCATACGCACACTTTGCTGAATGTTCTCCTGTGCGTACACAGGTGCTTGTGTGCACTGGTGCACGAAATTGTGATCACACTTTTCACCACTCCGCACAACTAACCAGCAAGTGCACTGGGTCGTCCAAGTAATACCTTACGTGAGTAAGGGTCGATCCCACGGATTTTGTCGGCTTGAAGCAAGCTATGGTCATCTTGTAAATCTCAGTCAGGTGGATTCAAATGGTTATGAGGTTTTGATAATTAAAAGATAAATAAAATGGAAAATAACATAGATATACTTATGTAATTCATTGGTGTGAATTTCAGATAAGTGTGTGGAGATGCTTTGTTGCTCCTGAACCTCTGTTTTCCTATTGTCTTCATCCAATCATGCGTCCTCCCTTCCATGGCAAGCTGTATAATCCTCTCAGTGAAAATGGTCCGGCTACGGTCTCTGTACGGCTAATCAACTGTCGGATTTCTCGTCTCAGATGAAAAATACCAGGCACAGGTACCGCAGGGCAAATCATTTGTCGGTTTTCACTAGTCAGAATAAGATCCATTGATTTTTTTGCACACTGTCACTGCGCCCAACATTCGTGAGTTTGAAGCTCCTCACAGTCATCCCTTCCCAGATCCTATTCGGAATACCATAGACAAGGTTTAGACTTTCCGGATCTCAGGAATGCTGTTTAGTGTTATATCCTATACCACGAAGATCCTAATCTCATATTCAGATGCTCTGTTGTCAGGAGAGACGATGTGAATCGTTGATTAGAGACCCAAGAGAATATACTCCGGCTATCGTCCAATGACTACGTTGAACATCATGTATACCGCTTTGTGGTTGTCAGGCACGCAGATCTTGGCTAAACGAGTACTGAAGATAGAAGGTGATTGTCACGGGTCACCCCTTCAGTCTGACTTAATTGAATTAAGTACAAGAGTATATCTTGGAGAAGAAGTAGGCCTGAATTGAATGAAAAACCGTAGTACTTGCATTAATTCATGAAGAACAGTAGAGCTCTTTGCCTTAATCTATGAGGTGTAGAAACTCCACCGTTGAAAATACATAAGAACAAAATGGTCTAGGCATGGCCGAACGGCCAGCCTCCAAAAAAGGTTCGAAGAACTCCCAAAAGTTCAAAGACATCAAATACAATAGTAGAAAGTGCTATTTATACTAAACTAGTAAACTAGGTTTACAGAAAATGAGTAACTAAGTGCAGATAGTGCAAAAATCCACTTTTGGGTGTGTGCTTGGGCTGAGCTTTGAATCTTTCACGTGCATAGGCCATCCTTGGAGTTAAACGCCAGCTTGGGTGCCAATTTGGGCGTTTAACTCCAGTTCTGGTGCTAGTTCTGGCATTTTACGCCAGAAAATGGTCTCTGATCGGCATTTGAATGCCAGTTTGGCCCATCAAATCTCAAGAAAAGTATGGAATATTATACATTTCTGGAAAGCCCAAGATGTCTACTTTCCAACGCAATTAAAAGCGCGCCAATTTGGTTTCTGTAACTCCATAAAATCCACTTTGAGTGCAGGAGGGTCAGAATCCAACAACATCTGTAGTCCTTTCTCAGCCTCTGAATCAAATTTTTGCTCAGGTCCCTCAATTTCCGCTAGAAAATACATGAAATCACAGAAAAACACACAAACTCATAGTAAAGTCCAAAAATGTGAATTTTTCATAAAAACTAATAAAAATATACTAAAAAGTGACTAAAACATACTAGAAACTACCTAAAAACAATGCCAAAAAACTTATAAATTATCCGCTCATCACAACACCAAACTTAAATTGTTGCTTGTCCCCAAGCAACTAAAAACAAAATAGGATAAAAAAAAGAGAATATACAATAAATCCCAAAATATCAATGAAGCTTAGTTCTAATTAGATGAGCGGGACTTGTAGCTTTTTGCTTCTGAACAGTTTTGGCATCTCACTTTATCCTTTGAAATTCAGAATGATTGGCATCTATAGGAACTCAGAATTAAGATAGTGTTACTGATTCTCCTAGTTCAGTTTGTTAATTCTTGAACACAACTACTTATGAGTCTTGGCCATGACCCTAAGCATCTTGTTTTTCAGTATTACCACCGGATACATAAATGTCACAGACACATAACTGGGTGAACCTTTTCAGATTGTGACTCAGCTTTGCTAGAGTCCCCAGTTAGAGGTGTCCAGAATTCTTAAGCACACTCTTTTTGCTTTGGATCACGACTTTAACCACTCAGTCTCATGCTTTTCACTTGGACCTTCATGACACAAGCACATGGTTAGGGACAACTTGATTTAGCCGCTTAGGCAAGGATTTTATTTCTCTGGGCCCTCCTATCCACTGATGCTCAAAGCCTTGGATCCTCTTTACACTTGCCTTTTAGTTTAAAAGGTTACTGGCTTTTTTCTCTTTCCTTTTGGTTTAAAGATCTATTGGCTTTTTCTACTTACTTTTTTTCCTTTTTCTTTCTCTTTTTTTGCCTATATTTTTTTTCACAAGCTATGTATTTTTCACTGTTTTTTCTTACTTCAAGAATAAATTTTATGATTTTTCTGATTATCAATAACATTTCTCTTTTTTCGTCATTCTTTCAAGAGCTAACAATTTTAACATTCATAAACTTCGCTATAAAAAATATGCACTATTCAAGCATTCATTCAGAAAACAAAAAGTATTGCCACCACATCAAAATAATTAAACTAATTTCAAGATAGAATTCGAAATTCATGTATTTCTTGTTCTTTTGAAATTAGAAACATTTTTCATTTAAGAAAGGTGAAGGATTCATGGGACATTCATAGCTTTAAGGCGTATACACTAGACACTAATTATCATGTAATAAAGACACAAACATAGACAAAACATAAAGCATAAAAATAAAAAAATAGAAAAACAAATAACAAGGAAATTAAAGAACGGGTCCACCTTAGTGATGGCGGCTAGTTCTTCCTCTTGAAGATCTTATGGAGTGCTTTAGCTCCTCAATATCTCTTCCTTGCCTTTGTTGCTCCTCTCTAATTTCATGGAGGATAATGGAGTGCTCTTGGTGCTCCATCCTTAGTTGCTCCATGTTGGAACTCAAATCTCCTAAAGAGGTGTTGAGTTGCTCCCAATAGTTTTGTGGAGGAAAATGCATCCCTTGAGGCATCTCAGGGATTTCTTGGTGAGGAATCTCCTCATGCTTTTGTTGAGGTCCATGAGTGGGCTCTCTTGTTTGCTCTATCCTCTTTTTAGTGATGGGCTTTTGAGATGAATCTCTCTATCTCTCATGACTCAGAGTTGGAAGCAACTGCCTTTCCTTTCCTCTTTCTAGAGGTTTCTCTGGCCTTAGGTGCCATTAATGGTTATGGAAAAAAAGCAATACTTTTTTTCCATACCAAACTTAAAAGGTTTGCTTGTCCTTGAGCAAAAGAATAAAAAAAAAGGAGGAGGAGATAGAGGGGGTGAGTGGTTCGGCCAAGGAAAGTTTTAGGTGGTTATAATGTGTGAAAGTGAAGGAGTGATAAGGGTTATTTATAGGGTAAGGGAGATAGGGAATTCGTGTGAGAAGGGGTGGGTTTGGGAGGGGAATGGTTTTGAATTTGAATGGTGAGGTAAGTGGGGTTTATTTTCGGAAATAGTGGATGGATGTGAGTTGTGGAGAGATTATGGGGAAGAGGGTAGGATTTGATAGGTGAATGGTGTTTGGGGAAGAGTGTGAAGAAGGGAGAGAGTGAGTTGGAGTAGGTAGGGATCCTGTGGGGTCCACAAATCCTGAGGTGTCAAGGATTTCTCATCCCTGCGCCTTTCTGGCATTTAAACGCCTTCTGTGAGGCATTTCTAGCGTTGAACGCCAGGCTGCTGCCCATTTTTGGTGTTAAACGCCAGTCTGGCTATCAGTTCTGGTGTTTAATGCCCATAATGCTGCCAGACTGGACGTTAAATGCCCATTCTGTTACCCTTACTGGCATTTAACGCCAGCCAGACACCAGACACCCTTTTCTGGCGTTAAACGCCAGTCTGTGTGCCATTTCTAGCATTTAACGCCCAGAATGGTGCCAGACTGGGCGTTAAATGCCCACTTTGCTAGCCTTACTAGTGTTTGAACGCCAGTAAGCTCGTCCTCCAGGGTGTGCTATTTTTTATGCTGTTTTTTATTCCTGCTTTAATTCTGCAGTTGTTTTTGTGACTTCATATGACCATCAACTTAAAGAAGACATATATTAACAATGGAAAATAAAATAAAAGAGTAATTAATATAGATAAATAACATTGGGTTGCCTCCCTATAAGCGTTTCTTTAATGTCAATAGCTTGACAGTGAGCTCTTACAGAGCTTCACAAATGCTCAGAGCATGATTGTGGCCTCCTAACACCAAACTTAGAGTTTGAGTATGGGGGCTCTGCTTGACTCTATATTGAGAGAAGCTTTTCATGCTTCCTCGCCATGGTTATAGAGGAAGATCCTTCAACCTTGAACACAAGGTAGTCCTCATTCAGTTGCAGGACTAATTCTCCTATGTCCACATCAATCACAGCTTTTGCTGTGGATAGGAAGGGTCTTCCAAGGATGATAGATTCATCCTCATCCTTCCCAGTGTTTAGGATTATGAAATCAGCAGGAATGTAAAGGCCTTCAACCTTCACTAAGATATCCTCTACAAGTCCATAAGCCTATTTCATTGATTTGTATGCCATCTAGTAAGATTCTTGCAGCTTGTACCTCAAAGATCCCTAGTTTATCCATTACAGAGAGTGGCATGAGGTTGATACCTGACCCCAGGTCACACAGAGCCTTTTCAAAGGTCATGGTGCCTATGGTGCAAGGTATTAAGAACTTTCCGGGATCCGATTTCTTTTGAGGCAATGTCTGCTGAATCCATGTATTCAGTTCATTGATGAGCAATGGAGGTTCCTCCTCCCAAGTCTCATTACCAAATAACTTGGCATTCAACTTCATGATTGCTCCCAGATACTGAGCAACTTGCTCTTCAACAATGTCTTCACCCTCTTCAGAGGAAGAATATTCATCAGAGCTCATGAATGGAAACAGTAAGTTCAGTGAAATCTCTATGGTCTCTGTATGAGCCTCAGATTCCTTTGGTTCCTCAATAGAGAACTCCTTATTGGTCAGTGGACGTCCCTTGAGGTCTTCCTCACTGGGAATCACTGCCTTTTCACTCTCTCCAGGTTCGGCCACTTTGGATGTGGTTATGGCCTTGCACTCTCTTTTGGAATTCTCTTCTGTATTGCTTGGGAGAGTACTAGGAGGAGTTTCGGTAACTCTTTTACTCAGCTGATCCACTTGTCACTCCAAATTTTTGATGGAGAATCTTGTTTCATTCATAAAACTGAGAGTGGTTTTAGATAGATCAGAGACTATGTTTGCTAAGCTAGAGAGGCTCTGCTCAAAATTCTCTGTCTGTTGCTGAGAAGATGATGGAAAAGGCTTGCTATTGCCAAACCTATTTCTCTCACCATTATTATTATTGAAGCCTTGTTGAGGCTTCTGTTGATCCTTTCATGAGAAATTTGGATAATTTCTCCATGAAAGATTATAGGTGTTTCCAAAGGATTCTCCCATGTAATTCACCTCTTCCATTGTAGGATTCTCAAGGGCATAAGCTTCTCCTTCAGAGGAGGCTTCTTTAGCACTATCGGATGCAGCTTGCAATCCAGTCAGATTCCGAGAAATCATATTAACTTGCTGAGTCAATATTTTGTTCTGAGCCAATATGGCATTCAGAGTATCGATCTCAAGAACTCCTTTCTTCTGAGTCATCCCATTATTCACAGGATTTCTTTCAGAAGTGTACATGAACTGGTTATTTGCAACCATCTCAATGAGTTCCTAGGCTTCTGCATGGGTTTTCAGATGAAGGGATCCACCAGCAGAATGGTCCAATGACATCTTAGACAATTCAGACAGACCATCATAGAATATACATATGATGCTCCATTCTGGAAGCATATCAGAAGGACACCTTTTGGTTAATTGTTGTATCTTTCCCAAGCTTCATAGAGGGATTCACCTTCCTTCTGTTTGAAGGTTTGGACTTCCACTCTAAGCTTGCTCATCTTTTGAGGTGGAAAGAATTTGGTCAAGAAAGTATTGACCAACTTGTCCTAAGAGTTCAGACTTTCTCTAGGTTGTGAGTCCAACCATGTTCTAGCACTGTCTCTTACAGCAAAGGGGAAAAGCGTAAGTCTGTAGACCTCGGGATTAACCCCATTGGTCTTAACAGTATCACAGATTTGCAAGAATTTAGCTAAGAATTGATGAGGATCTTCCGATGGAAGTCCATGAAACTTGCAATTCTGCTGCATTAGAGAAACTAATTGAGACTTAAGCTCAAAGTTGTTTGCTCCAATGGCAGAAATTGAGATGCTTCTTCCATAAAAGTTGGAAGTTGGTGCAGTATAGTCACCAAGCATCTTCCTTACATCTCTAGCATTGTTGTTGGGTTCGACTGCCATGTCTGTTTCTTTTTCAAAATTCTCTGTAAGGTCATCTCCGGAGTGTTGTGCTTTAGCTTCTCTTAGCTTCTTCTTCTTCAGAGTCCTTTCAGGTTCAGGATCAGCTTCAACAAGAATGTTTTTATCCCTGTTTCTGCTCATATGAAAAAGAAGATAACAAAAGGGAGTAATGGAATCCTCTATGTCACAGTATAGAGATTCCTTGATGTGTCAAAGGAAAAGGAGTAGAAGAATGAGAAGAGAGAGGAGGTGAGTTCAAAAATTTTTTAGATGAGTGGAGGAGGAATGTTAGCAATTAAATAAAATAAATAGAAAGAGATGAGAGAGAAAGAGTTTTCGAAAATTTTAAAAGAAATAACATAAAATTAGAATTTAAAACAATTAGTTAATTAAAATTTTTTTTGAAAAAGGGGTTAGTGATTTTCGAAAATTGGAAGTGGAAAAGTGGTTAGGGGGTTTTGAAAAAAGATAAGAAATAGTAATTAGTTGAAAAAGATTTGAAAATAACTTTGAAAAGATAAGAAGTTAGGAAAAGATTTTGAAATCAAAATTTAAAAAGATATGATTGAAAAAGATTGATTGAAAAAGATATGATTTTAAGAAGATATGATTGAAAAGATATGATTGAAGAAAATTTGATTTTTAAAAAGATATGATTGAAAAGATCTGGTTGAAAAGGATTTGATTTTTTTTAAAAAAAAAATATGGTTGAAAAGAAAATTAAAAAGGGAATTAAAAAAATTTGATTTTTAAAATTGATGACTTGACTAACAAGAAACTAAAAGATATGATTCTAGAATTCAAAGATTGAACATTTCTTAACAAGAAAGTAACAAACTTGAATTTTTGAATCAAAACATTAATTCTTAGCAAGGATTTTTGAAAATGTGGAAAGATAAGAATTTAAAATTATGATTTAAAACATGAAAATTTGAAAAAAATTTGATTTGAAACGAAATTACCTCCTCTGTGTCATCCTGGCGTTAAACGCCCAGGATGCTATCCATTCTGGCGTTTAACGCCAGAATGCTACCTCTTTGGGCGTTTAACGCACACACCAGAATTCCTTCCTTACTGGGCGTTTTTCTAAACGCCCAGCTTTTTCTCTATGATTCCTCTACTGTATGTTCTGAATCTTCATTTCTCTGTATTATTTACTTGAAAATAGATATTTTTATTTTTGAATTTTTAATGAAGAGAGAGAAAAACAACAAAACGAAATAAAACATAAAAATGCAAGATTAAAACAAGTAATGCATGCAAGGACACTTTGAATATCAAGATGAACACCAAGAACACTTTGAAGATCATGATGAACATCAAGGACATATTTTTGAAAATTTTTAAGAAAAGAAAGATATGCAAGACACCAAACTTAGAAATTTTTAATGTTTAGACACTATGGATTTGAAAATGCATATGAAAAACAGGAAAAGACACAAAATAGGAGAATTTAAAGATCAGAACAAGGAAAATCATCAAGAACAACTTGAAGATCAATGAAGAACACAATGCATGAATTTTTTTTCGAAAACTTGAGAAAATTTGAAAACATGCAATTGACACCAAACTTAGGATTTGACACTAGACTCAAACAAGAAACACAATTTTTTTTTGTTTTTATGATTTAATTAAATTTTTTTGTATTTTTCGAAAATAAAACTAAAATTACCCCATCTAAGCAACAAGATGAACCGTCAGTTGTCCAAACTCGAACAATCCTCGGCAACGGCGTCAAAAACTTGGTGCACGAAATTATGATCACACTTTTCACAACTCCGCACAACTAACCAGCAAGTGCATTGGGTCGTCCAAGTAATTCCTTACGTGAGTAAGGGTCGATCCCACGGAGATTGTCGGCTTGAAGCAAGCTATGGTCATCTTGTAAATCTCAGTCAGGCAGATTCAAATGGTTATGAGGTTTTGATAATTAAAAGATAAAAAAAAAACGGAAAATAACATAGATATACTTATGTAATTCATTGGTGTGAATTTCAGATAAGCGTGTGGAGATGCTTTGTTGCTTCTGAACCTCTGTTTTCCTATTGTCTTCATCCAATCATGCGTCCTCCCTTCCATGGCAAGCTGTATGATCCTCTCAGTGAAAATGGTCCGGCTACGGTCTCTGTACGGCTAATCAACTGTCGGATTTCTCGTCTCGGATGAAAAATACCAGGCACAACTACCGTAGGGCAAATAATCTGTCGGTTCTCACTAGCGTCGGAATAAGATCCATTGATTCTTTTGCACACTGTCACTGCGCTCAACATTCGTGAGTTTGAAGCTCCTCACAGTCATCCCTTCCCAGATCCTATTCGGAATACCATAGACAAGGTTTAGACTTTTCGGATCTCAGGAATGCTGTTTAGTGTTCTAGCCTATACCACGAAGATCCTAATCTCATATTCAGATGCTCTGTTGTCAGGAGAGACGATGTGAATCGTTGATTAGAGACCCAAGAGAATATACTCCGGCTGTCGTCCAATGACTACGTTGAACATCATGTAGACCGCTTTGTGGTCGTCAGGCACGCGGATCTTGGCTAAGCGAGTACTGAAGATAGAAGGTGATTGTCACGGGTCACCCCTTCAGTCTGACTTAATTGAATTAAATACAAGAGTATATCTTGGAGAAGAAGTAGGCGTGAATTGAATGAATAACTGTAGTACTTGCATTAATTCATGAAGAACAGCAGAGCTCCTCGCCTTAATCTATGAGGTGTAGAAACTCCACCGTTGAAAATACATAAGAACAAAATGGTCTAGGCATGGCCGAACGGCCAGCCTCCAAAAAGAGTTCGAAGAACTCCCAAAAGGTCAAAGACATCGAATACAATAGTAGAAAGTGCTATTTATACTAAACTAGTAAACTAAGTTTACAGAAAATGAGTAACTAAGTGCAGATAGTGCAGAAATCCACTTCCGGGGCCCACTTGGTGTATGCTTGGGCTGAGCTTTGAAGCTTTCACGTGCATAGGCCATCCTTGGAGTTAAACGCCAGCTTGGGTGCCAGTTTGGGCGTTTAACTTCAGTTCTGGTGCCAGTTCTGGCGTTTTACGCCAGAAAAAGGGTCTCTGGTGAGAGTTTGGACGCCAGTTTGGGCCATCAAATCTCGAGCAAAGTATGGAATATTATACATTGCTAGAAAGCCCAAGATGTCTACTTTCCAACGCAATTAAGAGCGTGCTAATTGGGCTTCTGTAACTTCAGAAAACGCACTTTAAGTGCAGGAGGGTTAGAATCCAACAACATCTGCAGTCCTTTCTCAGCCTCTGAATAAGATTTTTGCTCAGGTCCCTCAATTTCAGCCAGAAAATACCTAAAATCACAGAAAAATACAAAAACTCATAGTAAAGTCCAAAAATGTGAATTTTTCATAAAAACTAATAAAAATATACTAAAAAGTGACTAAAACATACTAGAAACTACCTAAAAACAATGGCAAAAAGCGTATAAATTATCCACTCATTATGCACGTACACATGCTAAATTCCTTTTCGTGCGTACGCACGCATGCTTGTGCACATGCACGCATGGCTGTGTGCTTTCTCCTTGTTTTCTTCATGTTTTCTCCCTTTGTACATGCTTCCTTCCACTTTTACATATCCATTCTTACCTCTTTGACCTGAAATCACTCAACAAACATATCACAGCATCGAATGGAATAAAAGTAGGATTAAATTGCTCAATTTAAGCACAAAAAATGCATGTTTTCACAATTAAGCTCAATTTAGAGAGAAAACACAAAAGTATGCTATATAGGTGAATAAATGTGGGTTTATATGATGAAATCCACTCAAATCAATCCAAAATTTATCATCAAATATGGATGCATCACACCACCAGCTGAGAAGGTACTTTTTTCCTATTGTTTAAAAAAATAAAACCTGTTTCATCCAAGAAATTATTAGATCTCAATCCCTTACAATTTTCATTCATATAACTGTTAAACCTACATTGTTACAGGCTGCAGGAGAAAACTCCAATGACAACCCTACAACCTTTAGGGAGAAGCATCAGATTGTTAGGCCTCCAGCTCTATGATTCGTGCCTCCACCCATACCAGCACCGGGGCCAGCCTTATGGTTCAAATCTCAACCTTCCCAAGCGCCAAACCTGATGCCTCACAGCTCCAATCAAATGACTCAATAGCTGGGAAGACTACTCCAGGAACCAGTCATGATGCAATTTCTGAAGAGACAATGGCAGCTGCAAATTCAACTACTACATCATGACTTTTGAAATTTGAGCCAACACACGGCTACAGGCCTCCAAGACTCAGGCCTCCTAAGCAGGGGTGACACTTATAATAGGGATTTAGATATGTGATACTGAGATATGTGATACTGTTATTTTGGTATTTGAGACTTTAGTTTGAAGGATACAATTATGTCAACAAATGTCTTGCTGTTCTTTTGGTATTTTGGTATTTACAAATGTGTAAGTTTTGATTAGGGCCATGTTGCCTCTGCAATGATATTATCATTGTGAATATCTGAATTACATGTTTCTTGACAATATGAATATAATGGTATGAATTGCTATGCTTTACAAGGTTTACTTCAATCTATGTTACATGCACAAATATTTGCTGCTCTAATTTGCATTAAGTTCAGGAAACAAACTTTAAACAGTCATTATAATAATTCATATTCATATAACTTACATCCACAATGTTTACATATCCAATCTTATCTTGCCACACAGTTCTTAGATACCCTAAAATTATTCATTAGGTTGCATATATAGTTGTCTTAAATAAACAGGCAACCATAACCCCAATCAAAAATGCAAAAATACTACAACCTAACCCCAAGCATTTACTTTCACCCATTTTTTCCTGCTCTTTCCCAATTGATTTTCTAATCTAATCAACCTAATTTCTAGCTCTTCCACTTTGTCATCCACCGTATCACTAAGGCCTTTAAATCGATGATGGTTCTGCGATAATACCCCCTTTGATATTGTCTTCGAAACATGCTCATTCTACATAATCATCTAGCCATACAAAAAGCAAGCAATATCCTTCAGCAGTCTACATATAGACAAATTCAAAAAGGTTAAAACCATGAACAGACCTGGAACTAAGTATAGAATCGAACACATTCAACACAAAATTTTCCTCGTACATACCTTGAATTTAGGGCAACGTAAGAATAACTAATCCGGATTACTTTTGGTCCCAAACATGAACAGAACAGCATCAGACCCGCAACAGCATTTTGGGGAGACCCATCTCTTCTTCCTTCTACCTACAATACTCTCATTAGAGTTCATGCTATAACTCCAACTATCACCAGCTCGCAGGTTAGAGGATGCGCAACTTTTTCCACTTCCAACCATGGTCCCCTAGGGTTTTCTTATTGTTTAGACTATGAATACTTTGTGCAAAGGTTGGGGAACGAAAAGATGAAGTAAACTTTTGCTCTTTCTTAACCTAGCAACGACGTCGTTTATGAATGTGACAGGGGGGACAAATCGACCCCTGTCCATTTACTCTAATCCAGGTTGGCACTTAACTTTGGACTAACTGCCAGATCAACGCCGGTAAGTGCCACATTAGACTTTTTAGTCAACTATGGACGGAGGATACATGGGAGGGGGCGCGATGAGTTATTTTATGCATAGACAAGGACCTGCGTGGGTTAATTTTTTGGTGAGGGATTGCCTTATCCTATTTTGAAATGGATAGGGACCGGGTTGGGTGTTTACTCAAAAAAATACTAAAGAAAGAAAAAATGCTCACTGGATTGACCACAATACACAGGACCCAAAGCTTTCTAGCAGAGGAGTAGGAGAGGCAGACAACCAGCCCAAGCACGACGACGACAGAGAAAAGGACGGTCACAACAAACCAGGATATCCAGAGGCGACAGATGGTGAGACAAAGGTAAGAAGTACGAGTGGATGAAGACAGAAAAAAAAAGAAGAAACGGATGCCCACACCTATGACAATGACAGTAATGAACCAAAGGATGACGAGAGACTGGAAGGAGGAGGGAAGTGAGACTCAGTCGAAGAGACTGAGAAATTGGGGGAGGATGAGGCCAGTAGGGAGGGAGGGAGGAATCATTTGACTTACAGGGTAAATAGCAAAACGCAACATTATTTTTTGAGTTTGGAGAAAGATTAACAAAAAACACAAACCTTGATCCGGTCCAAATTTTAAAAACCAACCGGGTTGAAGTGGGTCAAAGTTGGTCTATTGCATCTGCATGTCTGGTCTAATTGGTGGCTCAACCTGGTTTAAGATCCGAATGACCGTCCAACCGATCAAGTTGAGCTCGGTTTGATAATACTGCTTTTAGGACAAATATAACTAATAGATGGATCTTTCTATTTTTTTCAATTATTTTGTAAATTGTGATTTCTTATTTTATAATTTTTAAATGGGATTAAAAACATTATATAAAAAAATGTTGAATAATAAAACATCATACTTTACAAAATAATTGAAAAAAATTAAGAAAATTTATTTTCAATAATACTTGATAATAATTTTTTGCCTATAAGTATGGATAATAATTGTGTTGCATCATATCTGTATATTCGATCTAAATAAATACAAATGGATATTTTAGATAAATTATTAAATTTTATGAATTTAACCTTCTTTATGATTGCTTAGAATTTGCAATTTGATGACTTTAATTAGTCAAAATTATGGTGTAAAAGCTAAAATTATTCCTTATGTATAAAAATGTGTTTGCTAGACTTCCTAGTTCCTATTAATATCATAGTTATCAGAATCAAACCGGTAATTGATCCGATCATATAACTGAGTTATTGGGTTATTAGTTTAATTAATAAGTCACAATTTGAACCGATTGATTCGGTCATAATTAAATATGAATATAAAAAAATAAATCTTCATTTAAATTTAATTTAATTTAATTATATATAAAATATAATAGGACATAATATATATATATATATATATATATATATATATATATATATATATATATATATATATAAAAGATGCCTATAATAACTATGAGCAGATATAAAGTATATAAAAAAATGTGTGGCAATCAAATATGTTGATATCATATATATAATTATTAGTGTTATATATATCGAAAAGTTATTTGACTTGGTGACAACATGATATTATTAAAGTTTTTTCTTTTTCTAGCTCTTTCTTTTTGGAGGCTTTTCATAGTTGATATCCTACGGTGTTCCACATGTTGTGCGTTTACTGGTGGAGGTGCGGATTCAACAGTTGATCGCTTTTGGTTCGATACGAACCGTTTGATTTTTAACGAATTTGACTACTGTTGACCGAATTAATTAAAGGAACGGTCCAAATAACAAACCAAACTGACTAGACTCTCAGTTCACTGATTATTTGGTCGAATCGGCCGATCCGGTATAATTTTGATAACTATGATTGATATATGGCATTTTGTATTTATGTTTGGTATAGCAATTTTGCAGGAAGTGATAGACGCAGTAAATTAGTTTTTAGTGGAACCCTCCATTAAAAAAAAATAAGATTATTAAATATAAATATTGGCTAATGTCTTTCGTAAAAAATGAATTATATTGAGTAAACACCCAATTCGGTCCCTATTTATTTTAAAATAGGACAAGGCGACTATAAACTCCGTAAAATTAGCGAATAATTAATTAACAAATCAAATTTTAATAAAGAAAATTAAAAATGTAAATTTTATAGTAAAATAAGATAGAGCTAATTAAAATAAGAATTTTGATACTAATTTTAAAATAAAATATAAAAATTAACCTTTTAAAAATAATAGAAAACGACTAAACATAACCCACAAAACCCCACCGCCACCCTTTTCTCTCTCACTCTCTGACTCTGTCGCCAAAAACTATGATTTTGAAAATCGAGTCGAAATTGTCGGTCGAACAGATTTAACCGAAATCTAGTCTCTTATTTATAACTGTTAGAAAGAGCACCATTTAAAGCCTGGTCAAAAACAGACGGTTGGACCGGATTGGTAACCGATTCGAATAAAACTATGCCATTTTGTTTATTTGTAAAAAAAAAAAAAAAAATTAAAATACAGAACCATTCGCGAACCAAACCAACCAACCCCCCCGCCCTTCCCCCAATTCGTGCACTCCCTGAGACCTCTGAAGCAAAGCAAAGGTGCAAAACCGTGGCCCTTCATTGCCGCCGCTGTCCCCATGTCCTCAGCGCCGCCGCTTCTTCCTATTCCCCGTTTTGAAGAACCCAGGTAGCTCGACACGTCGTCTTCATCTTCGTTGGCTTCTCTGTTCGTGGCTTGGAGTAGCTCGCCGTCGGGTCGCCGGTTGCCGTCCGTCGAAGGTTAGTGGCCTCCGCTTCTTCCTTTTAATTTCTGAATGTTCGGTCTTCTTCTTCATTTGAAGTTCTGAAATTGTTGTTTAATCATGGTTGTTCCATTTTTCTTGTAATCTTTTGTAATTGCCTGTTGCTGATGGATCTGTCTTGTATTTGCTGGTTGGTGATGGCTGTAAATTTTGTTTTTTTCAAATTTATGGATGGCTGGCTCTGTTAGTCTGATTTAGTGTTTTACTGTTTTGTAATTGCTGGATTTAGTCTAAAATTTTTGGCAAAAACTTTAATAAGAGCATTAAGTTCATCAGTTTGTGCTTTCCATCTCGCTACAAGAGCTGACTGTGAGGAAACAGCGGATTCTAAGCTGACCACTTTGTTGACCAGCTCATCAATCTTCTCTGCCATTTCTGTCACAGTGAGAGTTGTATGAGAGCCAGCCTCAAAGTGTTCTTTAATCTTCTCCTGTAGTAACTGCACCTCCTGTTGATGCTGACTTATTTTATCAGCATCTTCTTCCAACTCCTTTGTTTCAAACTTACTGATTTAGTCTGAAATTTTTGTTCAAATTTACTGATGGCTTTGTTTTTGTAATTTCTGGTTTTGCTGGGTGAAGGTTTAGTGTTTTGGAATGTTTTATAATGTGCTAATGTTTGTAATTGCTGGCTTTGTTTGTAATTGCTGGGTGAAGGTTTAGTGTTTTGTGATTATTTGTTGATGATTTTTTGCCGGTCCGGTTCTCAGAACCTTGCCAAAAACCCATTCCCCCTCTCTCTCAGCCAGCAGCAGCAGCAGCCAGCGCCCACGATTCCACCAAAACGTCACTGTTTTGAACTCATCAATGGTGAAGGGGCTCCACGGCCAGAACCTCCCTGCTGATGTGACACAGGTCGTTGATCAGCTGGAGCGCCATTGCTTGGCTCCTGATGGATCTCTCATCTCCAAGCCTCTCTACAACGATCTCCAACTCGTATCTCTCTCTCTTTTTCTCTCTCTAAGGACTCAACATTTTTTGACCCATTTTGACGAATGTTTGACTTTGGTATTGACTCGCTGAATGGATTTGCAGGCCAGAGAGGAAATGTGTAGGGAAAGACTGCGTTACTTGGAAGCCATGGTAAAGTGTTTTCTATAGAATGAATTAGGGTTTTAGTTCTATATTCTATGATATTTGTATCTGTAAAATGATTTTAAAAAATAGCAATAGTATGAAGCTGTTATAATATATTCATTTTTCTTTTCTGTTTTTTGAAATTCTGGTGGTGGTTGAATGACATAGTGGCATGACCTATTCAATCTGATTCATTTAAAGGTTATTAATTCTGCTATGTTGTTCCTGTCCTCGATTTCTTGCAAACAATTCTGGCTATTGAGATTTTTTCTAAAACCAATTTTGACTTGGGTCTAAATGTTTGGATGGTGTGATCCACAAACTCTTGGAAGGGTTGTCTTGTCTCTTTTTCCGCAAGATATGGTCATAATCATGAGAAAAGTTAGCATGAGAGGATGCATTAGGGTTTACTGATATGTGGTTCTGATACCGTGTGTTGGTTACACTTTCAGGCAATATATTCTGAGGCCATTGCTGTGGTGGAAGAGTATCAGCAAGCCATTTCAATGTCTAGCCTTGGTGGACTTCGAGATACTGGCGGTCTTTATCCTCAGCTTGGGTTAAGGAACTCCCCTCAGGTACAACTATTAGAATTGTAACTCTGTCAATTTTGGTCCTGTAATATTTTACGTTATGTATACAGAGAAAACGGTTGCACTCTACCAAATTGTTCCTTATGGGAATCGTTTGTTACATGAATTGTCTCCTTTCTTATCATAACTTAAATGATAGGCTACAGGGGTTGATATTTGAATATCAGTATAATTAAGATACTGTGATTTTAATTTAGGTATTATGAAATTGATAACAAAAGATACTATTGAGTTCTTCATGAAATTACCTAGCTCTAATCTAAGAGGTTCTTTCACAAGTAAATGAGGAAATAGGTGCTATAATGTCTAAGCTCTCAATATAATTAAACAGAAGATGGAGGATTTTGGAACAACTAGTAGCTATTTATCCCTTATCCCATTTGCAATGCCACATTTATGTAAGATTGAAAATCACTCTTGAATTTATTAGAGGTGGAAAGTGTCTTCAGGCATTAGTTACCAATGTTCTTTGTTGGAAATTGGAATGTAGAGTTACAATAAACTAGTGTATTAATAGACACTACCCACTTATTTATTAAATGTGTGTAAAATTAACAAATGTGGAATTAGTTAAGATGGTGAGTGGCTTACACTCTAATCAAGAGGTCTTGTGTAACCAAAAAAATTCTTTGCTGTAGATTATATAAAATGAAGGGTATTTTAGGAAGAAAGTTATGCACAAAGTCTCTCCCATATCCCCATTATATATAATAGAAGAATAGAAGATAGATATACCACCTCTTCGTGAGCTTCATTTGGTAGTCTTTTACTTGATTCAGTTTGTTTAGCAAATAAAGCCTGAGTCTAATATTTTGAATTTTTGTAAATGAGATGTGGGTCTATCTTCTGCTTATTGATACTATTCATTATTGTTAGCAGAGGAATTAGCTTAAATAATGTGTTTCCTGTGGATTAATATTTGCTTGGCAATGGTAAAGATTTGCTTCTTTGGTAGTTGGCTTTAATAAACCTAAGAATATATCTTTGAACCTTAACATTATAAGTGTGCTTCATTTTAGTCTTTGAAATTTCAAAATTAACTATTTGCTACTGAAGTTATATTTCATAGATCATTTTAGTCCTTGGCCAGTATATGATTAGTCAACAGTCATATTTTGCTGAGGTGTCACATCAAAGGACATGTCAGCATGTCACATAGCTTTCCATGTAGTTGATTGATGATGTGGTGTATGCCACACCATTGGTCAACATTACATGACTAGTGGAATATTAGAGATTCAATAATTGATTTATTTAAAGTACTAAAATAAAGAGTGTGTGCATTTTCAGAGACCAAATTGAACCTTGACTTATTTAGCTCTTATAGAAACATTTCTATATTTTTCTATCATGTTATGATAGAATATGTTTCATTGAGTTAACAAAAAAAGTTACATATCCATCTGTATCAGGTTTATGAGACTTTGGAGCATCAATTGGTTGTGGCTGAAGCAGCCCAAAGGTTGAGACTACCTCTTATCTCCAAGGATGGAGAAGTCCATACTGAGGATATTGAAAAATTGAGTGTAATGTCTCGAAGCTCCCTTGACAGTACCAACACCAGCACCACGAACAACTCAAGCACAACTTCGATTAATTATGCTACTCCAAATAGTTCAGTTACTGGGATTAATTCTTCCCTTGCTGCTATGGATTCAGGGGAAGCTGCAGTTGGTGGTGTACCTAATCGTTTTCTTGGTATTACACCTGCTTATTTACGGCAAACTCAACATCAACAAACAACATTATCTGTGGTATGCTAGTTAGCAAAATATGAAAATCAGCTTCTAAGCAAGGACTTTCTATGATAGGTTATATTTTGATGTGATTCACTTGGTTATGTTTTCCTTATTGACACATGAAACACGCTTTCTAGGATATGACAGAATATCACATGTCACTCTCACGTGAGATAGAGGCCCACTTGAAACTGAAATGTGATAAATTGTCCAATGCCTTTGTTTTGGATGACAATGGTAAGTTTGACCAGCATATTACTGATCTTATATAGGGATTGAGGTTAACTGATATATATATTTTTTTTTTGTGTGTGGTTCGGCATGTGATTTTTTTGCAGCTGATTTCCTTTTCTCTTCACTCAGATTCTTCATCATCAGGAATTCAAAGTTCAAGTTCTCGGCTTCCAGAAAGGTCTGATCTCATTAAATTACCTTAATTCTTTTAGTAGTTGGCAAGCTGTATTGATTTTTACCTAAAAAACATCATTTTTACGGGATAAAGCAATTTGTTATATATTGGACCTACAAGTATAGCTAAACCCTTGTTTGAATCGTATGTCATCAGAGTTAGGACATGCTAGTTTTTTTATAGACAGTCGACCTTGGCATTATACAGTGGCCCGCAAAGTCATGTCTAGATACTTGTTAAAGAAGTTGTACGAAGTTAGATATCAATCACATTTTATGTAATGATTGTATTGTGTTAATGAAATGATCAATGCTCAATATTTGTTTTACTTCTGTTGGTCTGAGTAACAAGTATCAATGTTATGCAAGTCTTGGTTTCTCTAGCACTACAAATATAGAGGATTTTTATTCCCTTTAAAAATAATCTGTTTCATTTAGGTTTCTAGGTGATCACATAGCTTATATTTGCCATTACTCATGTCTTATGCTAACCAGAAACATTCATGCTTTGAATGAAATTTCTAATATGAAGTGAGTAACATAACATTAATATGTTGATTGCTTGATTCAGTATATGTAAGTTCCATACTGTACATATCCATGATTATGACTTCATGCTCTTCATATCACTTCTTTTTCCAGGGTCAAACTGTTGATTGAGGAGATTGAAAGAGAAGAAGCTGCACTGCGAGATGATCTATATTCTGCAGATAGGAAATTTGCTGAATATTATAATGTACACACATGCATTTATTACAACCACCATCTTTCTTGCAGACAGATACATTTTCCATAGCTCTACTGAGTCTGTGTGCACACACGCATTATAGAGGGAGGGAGGAAGGGAGAGTGTATGAGTGTTTAAGATTTGCTTTTTGGCATAATGCTCATGATGATTACATATTGAAAAAAAATTGTTTTTGACAAAACAGAAAAAGGGGTGGATGTTGGTTTCAACTGACATGAGCCCATTGATTTATCACAGTTTGAGCGGGAAAGTTAGTTAGTAGTTGGGGTTGAATTGAAGGAAGTTCATCAGGTGGAGAGGGATTATGTCTGGTGAATAGGCGTGTTTTGGGGGAGGAGAAATTCTCAAGTTTTCTTAGAGTTGTACACTATACAGTGGATTTTCTTTCATTTCTCTACCGTACTAATTGGATACCAGTTCTAACAACATTATTCTCTGTCAGGTCTTAGAGCAGATACTTGGAGTGCTTATCAAACTTGTTAAGGATTTGAAGTTGGATCATCAGCATAAACATGTGAGTGACTATAATATGATAAAATCCATGATTTGATAGTTAAGGCTGTATCTTGATTTTTCCCAATGTGGCAATATATTTGTAGGATGAGCTGCAGAAGACGTGGCTCTGTAAAAGATGTGAGACCATGAGTGCAAAATTGAGGTTTGTTTTTTGAAATACGCCCTTTACAATGTCATGATTATCCAATATCAATTTGCTTTGAGGGTTTGGTTTGAAATGATAAGATGATAATAGAAAATCACAGAAGTGAGTCATTTGGTAAAAAGACAAGTTGCAACTCTATTTTCTTGGTAGGGGTCATTTGAAATTCAGCTTTTCCTAGTCTTCATCTATAAAATTTCCTTATTCGATCTCTTTTTAAAATTCCATGATTGGCTATTCACCACATTATTTCTTTGATGACTTCTCCAACATTCTTTTTGGTGCTTCCCCTGCTGTGACTATTCTGGTAGCCTCTACTCCACCTTGTGCTCCCATCACCGCACCTTGCTGTTCTGCCACTATTCATTGTGTTTCCACTAGTGTCCACCATGAATGGCTCTTTTCGTTGTGTGTTTCCTGGATGATGACCCTGTGGTCGCCTTCATCTGCACAGCCAAACCAGGTGGTTGCATTTTGTGCCGGTCACCATTGTGCCTCAATGTGCCTTGGAACCTTCTTGCATGCTATTCAACCGCAACAGAATCTGTTGTGCATGTTGTTGAACAAGGGTTATGAATGGATGAAAAAAAAGAGTATATACCCATTTTGGTCCTCAAAGAATTTCAAACTAGACATTTTAGTCCCCAACTAAAATTAATTACTCGATTGGTCCCTAACAATTAATTCCGTCAGTCACTTAGGTCCTTGGCTTTGTCAACTCTAACGGAAGACAAAATGGTCCCTGAAAACTCTTAATATGGGACAAAATGATCTCTGACAACTCTAATAAGGGACAAAATGATCCCTGATCCCTTTATTCGAAAACGATACTGTTCTTCCCCAATTTTTATCATATCTTGCATAATGCTAACATTCATACTCTCTTTCTTCACCTTCACAATCTTCTTTTCCATCTCTTCCTTCCTCCTCTTTAGCTCCAAGATTAAGCCATGGTGTAATTGTCACACGTGTTGCACCTACCTCAACATGTCATGGACCACACACTTCCTAAATCTTTGTGACTGGTACATCCACCTCCTCTGCACTTCACCCACCAAAAGCATCCACTTGCACGTCTTTGATAACATCACCTCCAACCCCGACAACGTCCGCGACATCCTCAAGACCAAGTTCCACAACTATTCCAAGGGCACGCCTTTCTCCACTCTCTAGCAAGCAATATAGACTGTTAGACATTAGGACATCATGAGAATATTCTCCTTCGACATCATATGCAAATTTTCATTTGAAATAGACACCGAATGCTTCATTTCTTCTTTCCCGGAGTCCAAGGTGGCAGATAGCTTCGACCTCGCATCCAAGATATTACAACGAGCAATGTCACCGTTGCCGCTCATATGGAAACTGAAGTGATTACTGAACATTGGTTCGAAGAAGCTGAAGGACGTTGACAAATCAGACTTGCTGTCTGGATTCATGGGATCCATCGAAGACGACAACTAGTTGAGAGACATAGGCATTAGTTTCCTGAGTATGAATTGGTTGAGAATAAGTTGAAAATTTTTTTTCTTGTGGACATTAAATTTATAGAGTGTGCATTGTGTAGTTTGAAGTTATAGTGTTAGACTGTTAGTGTTATGCGAGATATGATGGAAATGGGAGAGAACAGTGTCGTTTCCGAACAGAGGAGGTCAGGGACCATTTTGTCCCCTGTTAGAGTTGTCAGGGGCTATTTTGTCCTCCGTTAGAATTAACGGAGTAAAGGACCTAAGTGACTGACGGAATTAATTGTTAGGAACCAATCGAGTAATTAATTTTAGTTGGGGACTAAAGTGTCCAGTCTGAAATTCTTTGAGGACCAAAATGGGTATATACTCAAAAAAAATAATGGGAATGCTAGGGAGCTAACACTTTTAGTGGTTCAAATATAAGATAATAAATAAACAAAATAAATAAGGATCACTAACATTTCTCAAAAATTAAAGTTAGCTAAATATTGTACATGAACAGATATTTTGAAACATTAAAAGTTAAAAATGACATAAATTTCAATTAACAGAATAGCTGGTTTGCCTTGTATTCCATATTATATTTTGGTTTAATTATTTTGAAGGTATTTATAATTTCAGCCAATTTTGAAATAGGTTATTGTATTTAAAGTTTATAATCAAATCTCTATTTTCCTTAAATTTTTCTATTAAGTAGCTATAGATAAATATTTATACCATGTTTTTATATTACAAACATTTCTGAACCAGGTCCCTCTAGTTTAAAAAGTATTGTCATCAAGATCCAATACTGTAAAAAATTTCGTAGAATGCAGGTATATGACTATTTTTAATCTAAACGTACTTGATGAAAAACATTTGTACAGTATACGGGATTGGTTAGAAATGTTTAATTGATACCCATCTAACTGAAAATTAAGTGAAACTGGAGAGGTTTTCCAAAGTAAATTAAACTTCATTATTTTTATTATTGGTAGAAAGTTGTTTGTTTAATAAAAGATATATTTGCCATTACATATCAGGGTTCTGGAACATATTCTCCTGCTTGAAACTTATACAAAGGACTCTATACCTGCGCTTCATAAGATAAGGTACAGATGATGACCTCTGTAAGTTCATAAGCAGTTCTTGATATAGTATTAATCAACTATTTTTTATCCATTTTTTATCTCAGGAAATATCTTGTTGAGGCAACTGAAGAAGCGTCGATTGCGTATAATAAAGTAGTATGTTCCTACTCCCTATGTCTCCAGTTCCATGGTTGAAAATTTTGGAAATTAAACACCTAACTTGTGGTCTCATTTTAATTATACCTTTTAAATGGTTTCAGAATGTGATTGCAGCTAAATGGTAGTCATATAGTATTATGTTCATGACTCTTATGGATTGTCTTTTCCTCCATTGTTGTGGTTGTTCATCATATTTGTGTTGGTTGATATTCTGGCAATTTTACCAGGTAACACGCTTGCGTGAATACCAAGGTGTTGATCCTCACTTTGACAACATTGCAAGGCAGTATCATGACATTGTAAAGGTGATTTATTTTGCTAAAAATTTATGATATTTTATATTTACATTTTTTAGATTAAGATATATATATATATATATATATATATATATATATATATATATATATATATATATATATATATATATCGCAAAATTTGGGGCAGAAATAAGAAATTGTAGGAGAAATATACGTCTGTTGAACAAAATTGAAACTCTGAGAAAGCAGGAGCTAAAATTCATATCAATACTCCTTAGCGATGATATTGTTTAAATTGTCTGATTGGTGTTGTGCAGAAATTGGAGAATATGCAATGGACAATCCACCAAGTTGAAATGGATCTGAAACATTTACCAGATAACACCACCAGTTAGGAGTTTTTATTCATTTGGCCTCTTAACAGTGGTTGGTTTGATTTCTGTAAATGGTAAAAAGTGTATATTCTTTGGTTATGACTCTGCAGTGATTGTTACTTGTCACCGATGATTTAGAATGATGTCTTACATCTTCTAAAGATTTTGTGCAATTTTCAACTTGTGTGCTTTAAACATTTCCCAGGAATGACTCTCAATTTTTGTAGAAAGGGGAAACACAACTTTTGTACTTTAATGACAATGATGTTTTTACCGTTAGATCACTTTGTTCACTTTTAGTTTCTCATACTTCAGTGGTTGCTTAAGAATCTATAAGCACGGGCATAACATAGTTTTTGATTGCGGATGGCGGTGAGCCAAAAATCCGTTATAAAGTTATAGTGGATGGCGTTACAGAAAATGGCGGATTACCTAAAAAATATACATAGATATAAAAAAAAAAACATACAGAAAAATTGCAAATATAATAAATTATAAAATCTATTTATATAATTAATTTTCTAGTCATAAAACATCCAATTAATATAGAAAATATAATAGCAAATTTAGCAAATAAATATAAGGGGTAAGTACTGTTTTGATTCCTAAAGTTTAGCGCCAGAATCGAAACCGTCCCTGATGTAATTTTCGACTTAAAATCGTCCTTAATGTTGCACTTCATTTTAAAATCGTCCTTTTTAATAAAATTTTTTAATTTATTCCAAATTTACCCTTACTTTAACTTTAATAAAAAAATATATAATTAAAAAAAAGGAAAATGCGTTTTGGGGGGGGGGAGGGGGGACGCAAAGGGTATACGAAGGGGGAGGGGGAAGGGGAGGGGGAAAGGGGGGAGGGGGGACGGCGCCGGCGGCTGTCGCTGTCGCCTCGGCTGTTCCCACCGCCGCTGGATCCGTCGCCTCCACCTCTGCCTCGCCTCCGCCTTTGCCCCGCTGCCTCGCCGACCCCACCGCCGCACTGTCGCCTGCCGCTTCTTCTTCTTCTTCCCTTATTATTATTATTATTATTATTATTATTGTTGTTGTTGTTGTTGTTGATTTGTGGAATATTATTGTTACTTTCTGTTTCTGATTTGTTGATTTGGGAAAGGGGGAGACGGGGAGGGGGAGGGGACGCGGGGTGGGGAAGGGGAAGACGGGGAGGGGGGAGGGGTGGGGGAAGGGAAAACGGGGAGGGGGAGGTGACGCGGGGTGGGGGTGGGGGTGCGGAGAAGGGAAAACGGGGAGGGGAGGCAGGGAGGGGGGAGGGGGAAAGGGTTTAGGGGGGAGGGGGACGGCGGCGGCGTTGGTGGTAGTGCTGGTGGTGCTGGTGGTGGTGTTGGTGGAGGTTATGGCGGAGGTGTTGGTGTTGGGAATGGTGGTGGTAGAGGAAGTAATTATGTTGGTAGTGATGAGGGTATTTTTGTCCAAAAAAAATTAAAATGACGATTTTAATACGAAAAAAAACGTTAAGGACGATTTTAAATCTAAAATTAGAAGATGGACGAAATCGATTCTGGCGCTAAACTTTAGGAACCAAAATCGTACTTACATCAAGTTCAAAGCATAACTCAAAAGTCATAATCAAGCCATAAAATAGAAGATATAAAACATAAAAAATTAAAAACTATAAATCATCTATATTCATTATTTAAGCTCTCATCAAATTTATCCAAATTAACACGATTATTATTGTGTCCCCTGCCCCTCATCATCCTCTGATTCGGTATTATTGAATCGAATCTCCTCTTCTTGTTCTTCTTTATTTTCAGAGTCCTCTTCATCTTCAAATTTTGGTTCTTCTTCCTCTTCCACAATTACTGTCTTTCCTTTTCCTTTTTTTTTTGAAGCTTTAGATCCACTTGGTCCATCCTTTGCACCACCTCTGTAGTTGCAGGTTCTTTTCTTTTTCTATTTTATTGTCTTCAAGTATTTATTGTAGGCTCATGTCTCCCATTGTTTCAAACACAAGGTTCCAATTTAAAATGTTGTCATCTTAATAAACAAAATCAGCATCATCATCCACATCATCATCTCGAAAAGTGACAGTCCAATAGAAATGACCAATAAACTGAATTTTGGGGAAAAAGAAATTATCTACAGAAATCACAGTTGGGGATTGGAATTTTAAAAAACCAAATTGAAGAGGGGTTATATTATTGTATTATTATTTACCACTCCAAAGTAGAGATTTTAAGTTTTTTTTTATATTTTTTAATTAACATTCTCAATAAATAAAATTAAGAATTTAATTATCTTGTGTTCTAACTTCTAAAGACATATTTTAAGAATACAATAATAATTTTTTTCAAAATTTTTTATATAAAATAATTTAATTTCTAGTAACTTTTAATAAATGATTTTTTATGATATTCTTAAAATTTACTTTAAAACACATTTGCAAGCCTCATTAAAATGCAAATCTTCCTGTCTTTCTTGTTTCAACACAGCTTTATTTATTTTAGGATAAAAGTGAGTACTTTTATTCCCGAAATTGAAAGGTTAATTTATTTAACAACGGCTTTAATGATAAAAATCTGGACTATTTGCACAACTTGTGTGTTTAATTGTATATTTAAGATATATGAATTATATTTAATGGTTTGTGTATCTTGCAGTTGTAGTTGTAATCACATGAGGAGAAATTGTTGGTTAATGTGACTTGTTTCTGAATTAGCTTTGCTATGATTTGATACTGATATGCCATGCTCGTGTTGAATTGTACGGCTGAGGGGTCGTATGAGTACAGAGCACACATGCGTGTGTGGGCGCAACATGTAAGTTTAGCTACACGTCAGCTTCAGGGAAATGATTCGACTTATTTTTCATCCATGTCATCGTTATCTGCATGATGGGGAGGGAAAAAAAGTGGTGGGAAAAGAATAAACTTAGATATTATTATAGGATATTTAATTATTTATTATGAAACCAAAACATATTTGTGTAGGATATTATACGTAGGGGAGTAAGTGGATTTAGATCATTCTGTCAACCGTATTATCAATTCATATGTATATATTAAAAATCAATAATTAAATTAATTATTTGTATAAAATATATATATTAAAATATAAAATATATATTAAAAATAAATTAAATAATATATATTTTATATATTTATATAAATATATAATAATTATCTTTTAGTATACATATGATACTTTTATAATTTGATTATTCTATTAAAATTGAATCGATTTTTAATTAATTGTTTTTAATAATTAATGAGAAATCAGTATAGTTGGATCCCTTTTTATTGGATTAGATATCATTTTTCTGTTTTGTGTTTAAACATGCAAAGAAATAAAGCAAAAATTATCTTATATTCGAGCAGATGATTTGTTAGAGATCAACACAAGACTCAAACCAAACAATATGATTAGAGTTACTTTTGGCACCATATCTAGCCATTCAATCTGTAGCTCTATTTACTTATCGAGACACCCACTCAACGTAAACAAGCTAAGGACTGAGATAAAAGTTTCTGAATCTTGTGAACTAAATCTGTTATTTCAGATGAATACCCACTTGTAAGATCATGCATGATGAACAAAATGTCAAAGCAATCCGTTTCACATATAATATCCCTCAAAACGCAATCCCAAGTTAAAACCAACCCCCTCCAAGCAGCAAATAATTCACATATAATGATAGACCAGGGAAAATGCTTCCAGAGCAGCCCGAGATCCAACCTCCTTTAGAATCTCTACTAATACACCCGAACCCCGCTAAATTTGAATCCGGATACAAGCTTGCATCACAATTAATTTTAAAACTGTTGCCTGCCAATGGTTCTCGACATAGGCGATTTTGGAGAGACCTAAAGGCATTGTTTCGATTCCTGTAAATCTGTAAGTCCTTGGCGGTAATTCTGACCAGCCAAGGCCTTCTGAAACCACTCTTCAAGAGCAGTACCAGCCGTCGAGTCCAGGATACTAGGATCCAACATATGTCAAATTGCCTTTGATCGTTCACAGTCTCTAAGGCAATGCTCCATTGTTTCCTGCGCTTTATTACATCTCTTACACATATAAGAAGCTAAATGCCGCTTGAATCGAAAGGTCTCAGTCGGTAGAGCATCATGTAAGCCAAGCCACATAGTGAATTTAAACTTCTCCGGAATGTTAGTATTTCACAACTAGTTCTGGTTGCTATTGGCATTCCAATTCAAGGTTTTCTCTAATAACCATATATAGTCTTTCCTTGCAGTATATTTTTTTGTTGCTGCAGGCCACCACTCCCACTGTGGCACCAACTCAGTCGATCTAGGATATTTCAGACAACAAATAAACTGTATAATTTCATGCGGAATAGGTATGGTAAGTGTAACACCCTTATTATTTCTTTATATATATATATATATATATATATATATATATATATATATATATATATATATATATATATAGAAATAATAATTCTAGAAGCCCGATGAAGAATTAAACTCAAAAATAGAGTTTGAAAAGCGCAAACTGTCACACAAAACTACACTAAGCGAGGCATAAGATATACGTACAAATATCACGACATATATATATATATATAGATGTATCAAAGTATAATAGTAACAAGAAATCTAGCCGCCGCCCTATATACAGATAAACTGAGTTTTGAAAGTAACAACTCATACAAATTTTTCTCTCAAAGTAAGCCTCTTGAAAAAATAAATACAAAAGTGAGAAAAGCTAAAAAAAAGTAATCAAAAGATTTCAAAACATAGAGAAGATCCTCCGCTCTGTCACCGTCTAGCAACTCACCGAGGTGGGTTGTGACCTGCATCTGAAAAATAACAACAGAGTATGAAATGAGAACCGGAGGTTCTCAGTATGGAACAGTGCCCAGTGATGTAAGATATAAGACTCGTGGACACCAGAGGCAATCTTGGAGCTTCATATCTATCATGAAATTCAAGCTTAAAACATAAAAAGAAAAAAAATTAAAACGTTAACTTTAAAACCACAATGAAAAACGGGTAATTTAACTTAAGGAACTTCTAAACTAACAATTCTTCGTTGTCCCACAGCCTTCGCCTACCTAACCGTCATGCGATCCCATCGCCATCGCCACCGCCTTCCGAACCTCCTCAATTCCTGTAGAAAACACAAGTAATAACAATGCAAGTAAAGCACAAGTATAGCATGTATATCAAGAAAGTCAAGAAGCAATTAATCATGTTATTTAATTAGGCAAGCAATTTCAAGTCGACAAAACAAACAAACAGATAGAAGATGCACATGATGAATGCATGTCCTATTGGCTGTGATATCACATTATCGGTTGAACTACCAACTCGACAAATCTCTATGGAGATGTTGCCCTTTGGTCTCATAATAGGAACCCCCAAGATATCGTGCTCGGATCACGGTCCAGGATGTCAATGCCTGCACACTATAGTGATTCCGAAGGGATGCAAGCGGGGTACTCTTGCCACGAACGTCACATCTCAACGTAAGCGGGACTAACCACTGCCCTTACATCGTGACCTCGATAGGCGGGATTAACTGCCGTCCCTACCAGGCGCATAGTGTCTCAACAATCTCAGTATAAAACAGTGATTCAATGGTTCTCATAAATCATTTTTCAATATATCAGGGATCCATTATTCCATTCTAATTCCCAGACTCGTCTTAACCACCATCAATTCATAATTTCCACAATTCACAGTCAGTGATCATCAACACAATACTCCGCCTCCTCACTCAATCAAATCTGTCCTCAGTACTCCAAAAACCTAAGTCTCCATTTTCTAAACTTTTTACAAGAAAATATCTAATTAATTTCATCTCGAGCCCTCTCTATATTATGACACCTAAAAACAAGCTAAAGAGTCTTATATAAGTGTCACGGAAGTTTACAAGATTGCTGGAAAGGTAAAACAGTTAAAAACAATAAGTTTATTGAAAAACAGGGTCGTGTGCGTACGCACAGAGAGTAAAATTTTCCATTCTACGTACATGCACAGATACGTACGAACACCCTCAACAGAATGCACCTTCCACCGTGTGCGTGCGCACGAGGTTGTGCGTACGCACAACTTGCAGATTTCACAGGGTGTGTGTGCGCACCAAAGTGTGCTAGTGCTCCCAACAGTAAGCACCTCCCTGTGTGTGCGTGCGCACAAGTGTGTGCGTACGCACGTTTTCAAAAATACACAGGGTGTGCGTGCGCACAAGGCTATGCGTATGCACAAGTCAAACTTTGCCACTGATGAGAGCACGCGCACAGCAGTGTGCGTGCGCACACAAACCATAAATTATAAAATTCTGCAACATCACATAATTTAGATTTTAAAACCAAACTTTAAACGGTCATAACTTCCTCTACAAAAATCCATTTTCTGCAAACTTTATATCAATTTAAAGCTTCCAAAGCCATCTTTAATTAAAACAAGTTTCATTAAATTTTAAGCTTTGAGGCTCAAGTTATGATTCGTCAAAGTTCACCAAAAATCATTTTTACCAAAGTTCACTAATTTCTCAAATCATTGAAATCCATAACCAAAACCAAATCCAAACCATACCAAACTCCAAATTACTTTATAACTTACCCTTTGTGTCACAATTCACCATTCATACCAAATTTCTATTCACATTACCCAATTCTCAACTCCGATGATCAATTATATCACACTAAAGCAATTTCTCACCCAACACAATCATCAATCACCATTATATCACTAACAATCATCATAATCAAACTCATTCAACTTCAATCTCAAACTTTAATTATCATTTATCAACTTCAACATCACAATTCATTAAAATAGTTAAATTCATCAAAGCATCATACATCATCATTCAACAAGCTCAATAACCATTTCAATCCGACCTATCCTTTGGGTCACTAGCCTAAGTGTCCAACAATATTATATATTACATAAAGAAAACCGAAATCATACCTTGGCTGATTTCCAATATGCACCAAAACCCAAGATTGAGTACAAATTAAGCTTCCAAATACAACCAAGTCACAAATCCAACTCCAAATTCTCCCAAGTATCCAAGAAAATTCCAACAAGCTTCAATATTCAAACTAACATCATATATTTCATAAAAATCAAAACCTAGCATTCACAATGTATAAATTTACAAGGATTCTTGAGAAACCTTACCTTATCCACTGAAATTTGGGATAGAACCCAACAATCCCTCACTAATGATTAGTACCTAAACAATCAAAACACAAATTTCACTCAACCAAAACCTACCAAATTTGAAATTCTTAGGGCTGTAGAAAGGAAGAAAAAATTCAAAATCTTACCTATGAAAGTTAAATGAAAGTAACGGGCTTAGCAAGAGCTTCGTGCAGCCGCTGGCGGCACTCGAATCGAAGCACTATAGCTCGAGATATGGCCACCGGAAGTTAGATGTGAATAGTGTTTTAGCTCTCCCCTCTCACTTCACTCTTGCAGCTGTGTGTTGTGTTTATGAGGCCAAGGTGAGTTCATTAATGAACTTATATATGTCGGACTTTGTCCCAACTTGGGTCCGGTCCAACCCGTTAGAGTTTTTGTCCGTTTGGTCAAATTTTGAACCAAACCTTTAAAATTAATGCCCGGTTTTCAATTCCAAATGTTTTCTTAAGATTTTCTATTATTTTTAATTATTCTCGCACAGTACTGGACAAACTTAAATCGGTTCAGCCGGTTAATCTGTCGGTTCGCATTTTTATGCGGTTTTTTGCACAAAATTACATTTTCTAACTCAAAAAGATCTACTGAGTCCAAAAATCATATTTAATTTCCCTAATTCTCATTCTAAATTTTTGGAACCTAATTTGGAAAATTTAATTAATCGGTTAGTTAATCGCGGTTCTTACACTCTCCCTACCAAATAAGAAATTTTGTCTCCAAAATTTAGTGATTACCTGAGAATAACTCGGGATAATCCTTCCGCATCTTGAACTCCAACTCCCAAGTATGTTCTTCAACTCTTGCTCGTTTCCAAGTCACTTTAACCAATTGAACTTCCTTTCCTCGCAGTTTCTTCACACTAGTGTCGTCAATACGCACCGGTGTTACTTGAAACGTCAAGTTCTCCCTCAACTCGACTGACTCAGGCTCTAACACATGAGCCGCATCTGATGTGTACTTGCGGAGTTGTGACACGTGAAATACGTCATGCAAGTTAGACAAGTGAGGTGGCAAAGCTACTTGATATGCCACTGGCCCGAATCGCCTCAGAATCTCGAACGGTCCAATGAATCTTGGATTCAGCTTCTTGGTTTTAATCGCTCTTCCAATCCCAGTTGTCGGTGTAACCCTCAGAAATACATGCTCTCCCACTTCAAATTTCAATGGTTTTCTTCTTTGATCCACATAACTCTTCTGTCGACTCTGTGCAGTTAGAATTCTCTCCTGAATCTTCTTAATCTTCTCAATAGTCTCTGCTACCAAGTCAAGACCCAAAACACTTGCTTCACCGGCTTCATACCAACACAGTAGAGACTGGCACTTCCGTCCATACAAGGCCTCATATGGAGCCATCCTAATGCTCGCAAGAAAGCTGTTGTTGTACGCAAACTCCACAAATGGCATGTAACCGTCCCAACTTCCCGGTTGATCCAAGACACACGCCCTTAGCATATCCTCCAACGTTTGAATAGTCCATTCTGACTGTCCATCCATTTGCGGATGATATGCTGTGCTGAGACACAGCCTTGTACTCGAATGATCTTTGGAAAGCTCCCCAAAACCTTGATGTGAATCGGGGGTGACGGTCCGAAACTATTCTTGATGGCACACCGTGCAACCTTACAATCTCTTTGATGTATAATCTCGCCAACTTCTCCATCGAATAGTTCACCCAGATAGGTAGATTTGGTTAAGCAATCTATGATCACCCAAACCGCATCAAATCTTGACCTAATCCTCGGTAAAATGGTCACAAAATCCATTGCAATTTTTCCCACTTCTACTGAGGAATCTCAAGTGGCTGTAACAATACCGACGGTCTCTGGTGTTCTATCTTCACCTTCTGACACATCAGACACTTTGATACAATTGTAGCTACATTATTCTTCATCCCAGGCCACCAGAACATCTTCTTTAAGTCATAGTACATCTTCGTACTTCCTAGATGAATAGAAAACCCGTTGTTGTGAGCTTCTGACAATAACTCTTATCTTAAACTCCCGACATCTGGCACACAGATTCTCCCCTTATACCTCCACAACCCTTCATCATCTTTAGTAAACTCTCCACGCCTCTTCTTGTCAACTGGTTGAAATAATTGCTGACGTTCTTGCTCATCTTGCTGAGCCCTCTGAATCCCTGTTTTAAACGTACTTGAAATTTGTAATTGGTTCAAACAAGCTCTCCTGACAACTTCACCAATATCCAACTTAAGATCCAAAAACTTATCCACTAACTCCTCTTCCTTGATTCTCATCCAAGCTATCGTTAAATATTTCTGACTCAACGCATCCGCCACAACATTCACCTTCCCAGGGTGATAACTTAGTTCAAAATCAATATCCTTCAGAAGCTCCATCCACCTCCTTTGACGCATATTGAGCTCTTTCTGATCAAAGATGTACTTGAGACTCTTGTGATCAGAAATGACACTAAACTTCACTCCGTACAAGTGGCGCCTCCAAATCTTCAATGCAAATACAATCACCGCTAATTCCAAGTCATGAGTGGGGTAGTTTACCTCATGCGACCTCAGCTGACGCGATGCGTAAGCTACCACATTCCGGTGTTGCATTAATACGCAACCCAAATCTTTCAGTGACGTATGACAGTACACTTCAAACGGTTCATGTAGTTCTGGAAAAATTAAAACAAGCGCTGAAGTCAACTTTTGTTTCAAAGTCTAAAAACTATCCTCACACTCCGACGTCCATACAAATGGTACCTCTTTCCTTGTTAACTTAGTCATTGGTAGTGTAATTTGCGAGAACCCATGTATAAACCTTCTGTAATATCCAGCTAACCCCAAAAAGCTCCTAACCTCTGTTACCGTCATTAGTCTTTCCCATTTCATCACCGCCTCTACTTTCGAAGGATCCACAACTATTTCGTCCTTACTTACCACGTGACCTAAGATTCACTCCCTCCTTCCAGAACTCGCATTTGGACAACTTAGCATACAATTTCCGCTCCTTCAAAATTTGCAATACAATTCTTAAGTGCTCTTCATGTTCTTCTGCCGTCTTTGAGTAAACTAGAATGTCATCTATGAATATCACCATGAATTTGTCTAAAAAGGGATGAAATACTCTGTTCATGTAATCCATGAACACAGTAGGTGCATTCGTCAATCCAAAGGACATCATCGCAAACTCGTAGTGTCCACAGCGCGTCCTAAACGCAATTTTTGGAATGTCGTCCTCCTTCACCCTTATCTGATGGTAACCAGATCTCAGATCAATCTTGGAGAACACCCCAGCTCATTGCAGTTGATCCATTAAGTCATCTATCCTTGGTAACGGGTACTTGTTCTTCACAGTTACTTTGTTTAACTGTCAGAAATCCACACAAAGTCGCATTCCTCCGTCCTTCTTCTTCACCAATAAAACTGACGCTCCCCACGAAGATACACTCGGTCGAATGAACCTCTTGGTTAGAAGCTCTTCCAACTGAGCCTTTAATTCAGCTTGCTCTATCGGAGCCATTCGATACGGCGCAATTGACACTGGTCCGGCTCCCGACACCAAGTCAATCGCAAATTAATTTTCCTTTGAGGTGGGAATTCAGCAATATCTTCCGGGAATACTCCTGGAAACTCCCTAACCACTGAAATTTGATCTATTCTCTGATCGTCACCTAATGCATATGCAGCCAACATGATATATCCCTGACACTCTTCCCCCTACAGTTCACCACTATAGAGTTCAGGTAATAACCCTCAGCTACCACTGCTCCACTTTTTTCTTCTTGCATAAACCGAATAGATCGCTCAAAGCAATCCAAGAAAACCCGATTCTTGGACATCCAATCAAACCCCAAAATCATTTTCAACCCAACCATCGATAAACAAATTAAGTCATGAACAGATTCTCTATTCTCAAGCTTGAAAGATACTTGCCTACAACCTAACTCTGTCACAACCATCTGATACGGAGTATGCACATGAAAATCGAAAGCTAATTCTGACATTTTCAACCCTAGTTCCTCAACCTTATTAAATGCAATAAAAGAATGTGAAGCTCCAGTATCATACATTGCAACCAACATCTTATCACCAAATAAACAGTTACCTCTCATCAAAGGATCCACCTTAGCATCCAACATCGTTAGGCTGGATGGATCCGTCCCCGCTATAGATGAACAAGTGCGCGAGAGCTGACTTCGGTGGTGTCGGCAGTCTCCTCCGGCGGCGGCAGCATGATCGATATGGAGGGGGTAGAATCGCAAAGGTGAAGGTGCGGTAGCACGAGAGGGAGGAGATATCCGACGGTTATTATGATATTAGAGTTACCATATGTGGTGTGAATAAATTTAACTACTAATCCTAATTTTTTAAATTTCAAAATCTGAATTTAATTAATTATTAAATAATTAATTAAAAATCTGATTTTTAATTTTTAAAAACTTTTTTTTAAGCCCATTGTACATATTATACACTAAAATCATTGGTTTTCCTTACTTTCTCGTTTTAAAATATGATTTTATTTTGGATGCGTTTATAATTTATTTTGTGTGCAATTATATTATTTTGAATGTGTTGTAAATATTTGATGTAGTATCTTATTAAATGTGTTCAAGACACATCTAAAACTCGTCTTTTGTTCACACAAATTTTATACGAAAATATATAGAAATATAAACACATCTACATTTAAATAAACAACATAAATACATCTAAAATTAGGTATTGAGTATTGACATATCCAAATTACATTAATATTACAAACTCCAAATCATACAGAATAGTGCAAAAAAATTATCAACACAAATACATCTAAAAAATACCACAAGACACATCCATCATTATGCATAGATTAAAAAGATAGAATGTTTTATTAAATATAAAAAAAAGAAGGGATGAGAGACCATGAACTCTAATAACCTAAAGAATGTGAAGGAGGTAATAAATTCCAAATCAAATAGAGTAGTGCAAAAAAAATTATCATCACAAATACATTCAAATAAAATACCAAAGACATATCCAAAATTATGCATAGATTAAAAAGATAGGATCTTTTATAATATCAGAAAAAGAGTGCATTGTAGAAACGGAAAGTCGCAGTAAAAAGACGCAAAGAGCACGTTGCTAAAGTGCGTTTTCGGCGCTGATGAAGCTGACAGAGGAGCACGGCGCGGAGAGGAGCGGGACGACAGAAGAGGAGCGCAACAAAAATGAGAAGCACGCTGATAGAAGAGCGCGACGCGAGAAAGGAGCACGGCGACGGAGGAAGAGTGTGAGGCGCTGTCAATCTAAATTTTACGGGGGTAAAAAATTTTATTGGGGTGAAGCCTATTTTAAGACGTGTTAGTGTTTAAAAATTTAAAATTTAATTTAAAAATTTAAAATTGAATTTTTGGATTTTAATTTTTTTTAAATTATTTTTTGAATTTGTATTGAATTAAAAAATTATTAAATTTATTTGAATGTATTTATTTTAATTTTTTAAATTAATATAATAAAAGATTTACTAAAAAATAATTTAAAAAATATCTAATTGAATAGTTAGAAATAAAAGTATATTAGAACAACAAAACTACCTATTCTTGTAGTTATATACTCATATGAACGTTGGGACACCCAAAAAATACTCATTTGAACCTAGTGATAAAAATAGGGAATGATATCTACTAAGAATTCATAATCTCATTGACATTAGGGAATTATGTACTAAAAAAAAGTAAATCATTTTAAAAGTCAAGCATTAATTAATAAAATAATTCATACTAAGTCTTTATAAATTTCTATAATTGACTTGCTATAAAAGTTAAAAATATAAAATATACATTAAAAATAAATTAAAAATAAGTAAATCATTTTAATTCACGAGCTGAGTGTTATTTACGAGCTGAGTGTTATTTAATTATTTTACATTTATTTCATCATTAGGAAAATATAGAAGCAAAAGGACAAATAATGAAGGCGCAGAGAAGCAAGGAATTGAATCTGCCAAGCGTGCCTGGGCCACAAGCTAACAGGCGTCATTGTCGTGCATGGCTCGTGTATACACGGCCTCTCACTCCATTGCTTCTCATTTTAGTTGTTCTTCCTTTTGGTAAATTATTGCTTTAGTTTTATTTGAGATGATTTGTTTTTAACATTTTAAATGTTTTATTTTTATTTTAAAAATTTTCATAAGATTTAAATAAATCTGAAAAAATACTAACACCAACGTAATTACTTAAATATTAGTAACCGATTATATATACTAAATATATATTAAAAATTAATTATTAAATTAAATTGATAATCTATTTGAAATAAATACACGTTAAAATATATATTTATACATAAATATATAATAATTAATATAAATAATTTTTTATGTATATAATTTTTTATTAACACATTTATTATTAATATATTTATTGTTCTTGTGTTGGTCTCATTACCAATATATTTATTCATTAAATAAATTTTATATTCTCTAACATAAACACTAAACTTTTTTCTTGTCTGTAAAATTATTATCACGTGACTGTTACAATAGTCAGCTATATAGGATTAACTTAATAAAAATAGTTTTATATAGGTAATTAGATGTATGTTAATAGAAAGAAGTTAATGTTAACTAGCATAAGTTAGTTAAAATATGTGCATGTATGATTATAACAAGATTTTACTAATTGATTTTGTTATTTTACTCATTTTTTTTATTTACTAATTTTTTTTTGTTTTTTCTTCTCTCATTTTTATTGTGTTCAGAATTTTAAAGTTTTTTTTTATAATAAGATGAATTTTTCTCTATTTCTTCTTCATTTGCACAATTCATACAATAGAGATTGATGAGAGTGCATTGTCTCCAATTTTTGTGTTTATGAGAGACAATTATTCCGATCAACGAGTAAGCGAAAGAAAAGATCTTGATTTGTTCATTTTTTTTTTTGTGACTCTATAGCAGATTCAACTTCGAAGAATGATGATTCCTCAGGATCTGATATTCACATTCGTGCTCGATTACCCAATTTGCTCAGTCAATTACAATTACAGCTCCGTTATAACAATATAAGCATTCTTTCTAATCGTTCAAGTTTGTTCTTTCTCTACCTTGAAAAAAGCTCATTGATTCCAATAATTTCTCTAAAATTAGACACTAAGAACTATAATGAGTGGTCACGAGCAATGATGATTGCATTGAAGTCCAAGTATAAGTTTGCCTTTGTGATGGTATATTACCGAAACTTAGTGTGGATGATCCGAATTTTTCAGCATGGAACAAGTTCAATACTTACATGGTGGCATGGATTCTTCAATCCTTGAGCAATGATAACTGTGTTGCATCATATATATCTGTGTATCCAATCTAAACAAATACAAATGGATATTTTAGATAAATTACTGAATTTTATGAATTTAACCTTCTTTATGATTGCTTAGAATTTGCAATGTGATCACTTTAATTAGCCAAGATTACGGTGTAAAAGCTAAAATTGTTCTTTATGTATAAAAATGTGCTTGTTAGACTTCTTAGTTCCTATTGATATCATAGTTATCAGAATCGAATCGATAATTGATCCGGTCATATAACTAAACTATTGGGTTATTGGTTCAATCAATAAGTCACAATTTGAATCGATTGATTCGATCATAATTAAATATGAATATAAAAAATTAAATCTTCATTTAAATTTAATTTAATTAAATTATGTATAAATTATAATATATATATATATATATATATATATATATATATATATATATATATATATATATATATATATAAAAGATGCCTATAATAACCACGAGCAGATATAAAGTATATAAAAAAATGTGTGGCAATCAAATATGTTGATATCATATATATAATTATTAGCGCTATATACATCAAAGAGTTATTTGGTTTGGTGGCAACATAACATTATTAAATTTTTTCCTTCTTCTAGCTATTTCCTTTTGGAGACTTTTCATAATTGATATCCTACGGTGATCCACACGTTGTGGGTTTAATAATGGAGGTGCGGGTTCAACGGTTGATCGCTTTCGTTCGATACGAACCGTCTGATTTTTAACGAATTTGACCACTATTGACCGAATTGATTACAAGAACGGTCCAAACAGCAAATTGAACTGACTAAACTATCAGTTCACCGATTTTTTGGTCAAATCTGTTGGTCCGGTCTAATTCTGATAATTATGATTGATATATAGCATGTTGTATTTATGTTTGGTATAGCAATTTTGCAGGAAGTGATAGACGCTGTAAATTACTTTTTAGTGAATCCTCCATTGAAAAAAAGTTAAGATTATTAAATATAAACACTGGCTAATGTCTTTAGTAAAAAATGAATTATATATTGAGTAAACACCCAATTCGGTCCCTATCCACTTTAAAATAGGATAAAACGACTGTAAATTCCGTAAAATTAGCGAATAATTAATTAATAAATCAAATTTTAATAAAAGATATTAGAAATATAAATTTTATAGTAAAATAAGATATAGCTAAGTAAAATAAGAATTTTGACACTAATTTCAAATAATTCGATCCAAAATTGGGTCGAACGGACCGAATCGGGCGAACTGGGTCCAAGGCCTAATTCAGCCCAACAACACTCAATCAAACACAGCTTCCCTTCCTCCTTTCTCTTCATTCACACTGGAAACATTCTTGGAGAAGAGAAGAAGAACTCAAAACCCTTGCTTGATTTCAAACACCCATATCTCTTCACTCCGAGTTTCGATTGTCGCACTGTTTGCGGCCACGTGCTCGCGGTTTCGAGCTCTACAAAGCTCGGTATGTAGATTGGTATGGAACTTCCATTTTCATTCTCAACCTCTCTTTCTCCCAAAATTTTGAAAATTATTAGAGTGGTGTTGAGATTTTGCTTCTTTGATGTATTAAGACCTGATTAGCTTGAGAAAAATGTTCACTCTTGCTTATTTGACGCTTGGGTAAGGTGAGAATTCTAGAACCCTAGCTATTTACTCAGTTGAGTATTTTGGGTATTGAATTTTGGGTATACAAATGTTGTAAAATGTGTTAAGTGTGTATGTATATGTGATATGAAGCTATTGGATATGTTGGAAGCTTACGTGGAAGCTTGGTTGGTGCTAGAGCTGAATTTTTGGTATTAAGGGCTTGCTTTTCGCCTAAGTAGGTTGCCTTGGGGTATACGTGGAAATCGGCCAAGGTATAGTTTAGGTTTCTTGTATTTAATATATAATTTTTATGAAAACTTAGGCTAGAGGACTATAGGATAGGTTGGAATGATTAAGCATGTTGAATGTTTAGTATTTGTAATAATGGTTGATGATATGGATTGAGCATGTGTCGGTGATTATTGTTATGGTGAAATTAGAATGCTAAAATGGTGTTTGAATAATGATTGATGTGTTGATGAGGTTGATTGTGCATATATGGTGGAGTGTTGATGGCCTTACTAACTAAAGCGAGGATTTAGGTGTGAAATTGTGTAATGTTGATGTATGACGGATGATGGAAGGGTGTAGAACCGTGTTGTTGTGATATTGCATATATTGGAACTAATTTTTAGTGTAGGAATATTGATAATTGAATGGTCAATTAATGAAATAAAGGTTAGAGGGATTTTGTAAAAAATTGATTTTTGGCCAAACTTCAGCGACCCATAACTCAGCTTCCGGACCCCAAATGGTTTCAAACTTGTTTCATATGAAAATTGGGTCCGTGAAGTTTACGCTATTCGAAGAACGGATGAAAAATGATTTGAAACGAAAAAGTTATGCGCGTCGGAAGTTTGGGGTTTAAAACTAAAAAATTCTGCATACTTTTAAACTTAGCCAAATTTTTGACAGAATCCCTTGCATGCGTACGCATAGCCTTCCTATGTGAATGGTCGATTCTATTTGGGATGTATGCGTACGTGGACATGTGTATGCGTATGCATACTGCCCAAAAAGAGACCTATGCATACGCAAACATGGGGCATACGCGAGCATGCGATTTTGTCCAGTGCGTATGTGTACGCGGATAGGTGCATGCATGCATCCTGGACCAAAAGAGACCTATGCGTATGCATACTTCTTACATGCGTACGCATAGCCCTATTTTTCAGCAAATGGATATTTTGTGTTTTAAAGCCAATTTTAAACCTCCAAACCTCTATTTTCATTCTTTCAGCCCTAGATTTTATTAATAAGCCTAGTAACAAGGTTGGAAAATTGATGAATTATGTAAGAAAATATGAATACTTGGAGTGTATGTGGTGCCATGGCTTCACTGCTATTTTTATACTTGTTGTTTGTATTACTTGTAAATTACTTGTTTTTGTCTTGGTTTGCTTGTTTGTCTGTGCAAATTCACCAGAGATGGAGAAAAGGTGGAAAGGTTTAGAGTTCAAGTTAATTAAGTTTTAGTTAGGTTTAGGGATCCCTTAGAAGATCACCCTTTTATGGTTGCTGTTTTAGTTCTTTAAACTTTATATATGACTGTCGGCGTTCTAGGACTGCCTCTGGCATTCCTGGAACCTTATATCTTATGTACGTGGCACCTTTACCATGCTGAGAATTCCCAGTTCTCATTCCATACGATATTATTATTTTTCAGATACAGGTCGAGAGGCACCTCGCTAGGCGTCTGGAGTTCTGCAGTGAATTGGGTTCAGGGACTTATATATATATTATGGTGTGTGTGTGTGTACTTAACTCTCTGAGCAACTTGTTTTATTTTGTTCTTCTTAGAGGATTCTTGAGAACTAGGGTTTTATATATGTATTTTGGGTATCGGGTTATGTATATATGTATGTAAATATTCTCTGGCTAGCCTTAGTTTCACAGGCTGAGTTAGGAGCTTGTTATTTTATACCGTTTGGCCCTCTATTCCCAGTTTCTAATATCTTATGCTTGTTAACCTTAGCTTTCTTTGCACGCAAGTAGTCTTGTTTTCGAAGCATTGCACTTTTTATTTACGATTTTTGCTTATTCGTTTTTCAAGGCTCCTCGTATACTGCATCCTTTCAATTATTATTATTATTATTATTATTATTATTATTATTATTATTTTAGAGGTTGTAATACCACACCACCTCTGTTTTACGGCTTAAGCGTAAAGCTCTGTGTGGTAGGGTGTTATAGCGACTTCTGTCAATAAATTACACCTAATTCCGCCCTTGTCTGTGATAAAAGTGAGCCAAGGCAGCCCCTCCGTTATAACCCCTCACCAAAGTTGACGAAAAAGTCTTACGTGGCATTCACTGATGCTGATGTAGAGGGTTACTCAGAGTTAAGTGCCACGTTACCTTAGGCAGAATGGACAGGGGTCAATTTGTCCCTTTCCATTCTACAAAAACGACGACATTTTTGGATCTGCCCAGAAAAAAAACCTAATTTGGTGGGTGATTGCACCCTAAGCCTCTCCCTACTCTCTGGCCTATAAAATTAGAGACAAACCCTAGGACAAGATGAACTTGCTAATTAGAGGTGATAATTCAAGTTGCAACATGAACTCAAGTGAGAGCGTTGGGGTGCAGAGAAAGAAGAGATGGTTCTCTTCAAAGTGCTGTTGCGGGTCTCATGCTATTCTATTCATGTCTGGGACTGAAAACAATCCAGATAGATTTTTCTTTCGTTGTCCTCATTTCAATGTATGTTAGGTTTAATAATGTCTTGATTCCAGATAGGTTTAATAATGTCCAGGTTTAATTTTGTACTCACTATTAGTGTCATAAACTTAATTCATATTGTAGACTGCAGAAGTTCATTGCACATTCTTTGCATGGCTAGATGATTATGTTGAATTTAATAAGTATGCTGGGAAGACAATGTCAAAGAGAGTATTGTTGCAAAAACAGAATTCTTTTTAAGGACAGAGTGATGCAGTAGATGACAAAGTAAAAGAGATAGAGGATAGGTTGATTGGATTAGAGAACAAATTGGAGAAGTGTAGATTAAATGGGTGGAAGTACCTGTCTGGGTTTTGGATATAGTTTTTTTGCATTTCTTGGTGGGGTTGTGATTGCTTGTTTGTTCAGGTTAACTTCGTAGGAAAATTGATGTCCTAACTTTAGCTACTTGGGGTTATTTGTAATTTGGGATGAAATCATGTATTTGAACACTGTCAAAGATAAATGAAAATGACTTCCTGTGATGATTTTTAATAGTTTATTCCATGAGTTAAATGTGTGAAAAAATTTGTGCAAGAAATATTTGTAAATGCAATCTGCTAGTTGTGTAGCAATCCATAGCTTCACCAATATCAAATAAAGCATAAAAATTCATATATTATACTCATGCTGATATTGCACAACCAATCTATATGTTCATAGTTTAGACAGCATTATATGGGCAGCAACATGGCCCTAAATCAAAAGACTAAAACATTTGTCCCTAAATCAAAAGACTTAAAAATTTGTCCTTAAATAAAAAAAATTAAAACATAGTCCTGAAGAAGCTAATAATAAGAGCAAAAAAAAACCAAAATAAGTAGCCAAAATACCAAAAGAACAAAACACACTTCTTTAATTTCTATATCATTATCACAGCTTCTTCGGAGGCTTGAGTCCTGGAGGCCTAAAGCCTAACGTTGACACAAATTTTAGAAGCCTTGATGCAGTTCTTGAACTTGCAGCAGCAATCATCTCGGCAAATATTATGCTCCCTGCGATTCTTGGTGTTGTTGTGCCAACTATTGGTCCAATGCATTGATTTTGTGAGTTGCGAAGCCCAGGTTGTTGAGCTTGTGAGGACTGATATTTGAACCATAAAGTTGGTCCTAGACCTGGTATAGGTGGGGGTACATAACATGGAGCTGTAAGCCGAACAATTTGTTGCTTTTCTCTAAATGTTGTAGGATTGTTGTTGGAGTTATGTGTTGCAACCTGTTACAAGTAGTGAAAATTGACAAGACAATGTGTCAACCTAATTGATCTGCATAGAATATAAATTCTTCAATAACCAAAAATAATGAATATACTACCTCCTCAACCTGGGATGCAGATTGTGACAATGAAATTTCTTCACTCTGAGCTTGGGTTGCTATTTCAGGTCTTGTAGACAATTTAGGAAGATTTTTCTTAACTTTTCTTGCATGTATCAAAATAATGAGTTCCAAACATCAATCAACACAGCTACCTTTAAGAAATGTTTTAACAGGTTAAACTCACCAAAATATCTGAGACTACCCCACCACATGTAGGGTTAAACCAGGGACCTCCACCCTCTCTCATGCTTTGCGCTCACAGTTTATAGAACCTTCACTCACTCGCACTGCTCTGTCTATGCTTGTGGCGGTCGTGGCACCGCCGATCTTTCGGGTCACACACCAGCCAACATCTAATCTCGCAATTCAGGTGACCTCCACCCTCTCTGGTGCTTTGCGCTTACAGGTTATAGAGCCCTCACTCACTCACACTGCACTACCTCCTGCATGTGGCCGCTTCCTCTAGTCTTAGACCTCGCACCCCCGCTAGCCTCTGACCTTTGCCACTCTGCGTCTTTGTACTTCCTCTGCCAAGTCTCAATTTTTTGTGAGTAGTGATGTCACTCTTTTTTATTTCTTTGTCAATTTGCTTGTTAATGATGGTTCTCTTCGTCAAACTGTGGCTTGGAGGTTTATTAATGGTCCTTTGGTCTTTCTAAGGATAAGATTAAAGGCTTATTAAAAAGTTAGGGTTTGTTCTTAACTCTTTGGATATGAATGCTACTCTTTTCTGTTTTTCATTTGTCTAATATGTTTTATTTTTTGGTCTGTGATAAGAAATTTTGTGAATGGTTGGTGAATTTGAAAAGTTTTTTATGCATTGGTTACTTTCTGTATTATTAACCAAAAATGTATTTGTTACAATTGCATTACAGTTATTTTCGTTTTTCTTTTTTGTTGTCCTTTTGATTGTATCCTTTGTATGGTTTCTTTCAGAGCTATTCAGGTGGTTCTTAGGGACTTAGGATAGTTTGCTATTATCAAAAGGGCAAGAATTTCTCTCAAGATAATACTCACGCATACTTTAATAAAGACTATGACATAATTATGAATTCCTTTAAAGAAAAGAGTAAAAATGTACTTTATGACTTGGTATTAAGCATATATGCATTATGAGCTAAACTTGAAAAATATTATAATGAATGTTGCTGGTTTATTAATACTTTGTTATAATAATGAATGTTGCTAGTTTATTAATATTTTGTTATAATGAATATTGTTGCATTATCGTTTAGACTTTTTTGTTGGTTTATTAATATTTTGTTCAAAAAAATATGTCTATATTGATTGTGCTATTTTGGAAAGGAGCAAAGGAGTGTTTTGTTATAGCCTGTGAATTAAGTTGTCGGAATACTTTTATAAAGGAATATACTCAATATACTCAATATATTCAAAAAATTCGGACTATGGTATCGAAATATACTCCTGCACCAGTTTAGCGTCAATTGTTACATTATTGGGCTATAAATTCGCATTTTAAAAACTAAAAGTTTTATGCACACTAGTAGTTCTATATCTATGAGTGAACATGCACGCAGAATGATAAGATAAAAAATAGTTAATTTTAGTATTTGTTCTTATTATGAGCAGAGCTTTCTTATTTTTTTCTGTGGATTAAAACTACAATATTATAGGAAAAATCTTATGGAAGTAAAACCTTTTCTAGAGGAGGTTTATACCAAATGCCATACCAAAGGATAAAAATTGGATTGATGAAAGATCTGAGAAAGTCATTGTATGTGATGCTAGTTTGTTCTTCTTTTGTCTTTCAAAAAATATAATTTTAACTATATGTTAGTATTTGTTCCTGACATATTTAGTTGCGATTAAAATTGATTAGTTCTGTAAGGTGAATTCAAAAAGCGAAAGACATAACTTTTTCAAGTTGCTTTATCTTTAGATAATGAGGGAGATGTTGAGGCATCTAAGAAAGGTTTAGATATGCCAGATGATTACACTATTTGGAACGAAGTTGGAGCAAAGGGGAAAAAAGTTGCTTTTAGTTTAGGTTCTTTTAGTTTAGATATCTCTTTAAAATTGGGTTCTAAATCTTGTTTAGATACATCTAAAGACGATCTAAATATTGAGCAAGAATTACTTCACATGTGAAAAGAAAATACAAAGGAGCAAGAAATTATCAATGAAGAACAAAATATTAAGATGGATAATGTTGAGCACAAGTTAAAAGATCAAGGAAGTCAACTAAAAGCTCAATAGAAAAGAATTTATTCTACTGAAAAGATACTTCATACTTTATATAAAAAGTTGAATCTCCCACTTCTTTTAACTTTATCTATTCCTGCGAAAGATGAGTTTGGGACAAATTTTAGTGATGATGACAATGATAATATGAGTAATTAATGTCTGAAGTATAAATTTTCTCTTATTTAGATTAAAATTTTTTTAAGGTAAATTAATTAATATATTTTAATTTATTCATGATTTGTGATCGTTTTAAAGGCTCTATTTGTTTTAATTTAATTATTTTTTTATTTTTGTTTGATTATATTTATGAATAAAAATATTTTAATAATAAATCTTTTTTAAATTTTTTATTGTAATTAAATTTTTTATGACTTTATTATGTATTTATAATTTTAATGATATAATATAAAAAATTTGTTTATTATAATAGTCTTAGTATAGAAAGCAGATCGTATATAATTTATTTTATAAAATATTTATATATTAAATAATAAATTATTTTGTATGAAAATTATTTAAAATATATATTAAATTTGTAAAAAAATTTGTGTGAAAATAATTTTTTGTTTTTGTATAAAATTTGTTTGAAATACGTAAATTATATTATATTAAATTTGTCTAAAATTTAATTAAAAGAAACATTTGATTTGTCTAAAATTTTTTTGAAAAAAACTGTTATATTTGATTAAATTTTTCAAAAATTTGTTTGATATGAAATATATTTTTGTTTAAATTTTATCTAAAATGAAATATTTTTACGTTTAAAATTTGTCTGAAATATATTATTTTTATATTACTTCATCTGTCTAAAATTTTTCTAAAATACATCGTAATAGTTAAAAATTTAATAAATAAATATCTATTCGAAATCTATCACAAAATCGTTTGAAAAAAAATTCAATAAAATTTCAGACAAAATATAAATTAACAACAAAAACTTTTGGGACAAAAAAAATTTGTCTCAATTTTATTTAAAACAAAAAACTTGTTTTTAATTTATTCAAAATTTATCTCAATATCACCTCAAAATTTGTTCGAAAAATATTGATTTTTAGTAGTATTTGTCTTTTCATATGAATAATTAGAGATTCGTTTTGAAAATTATATTTTCTGATTATTAGTTTAAAATGATTTTATTTTATTTTTTATTATAAAAAGATATTTTTGTCCTAATAATAAAAAAGATTATTCAATCTTTTAACAAAAATATCAAAAGAGAAATTATTTTTTATAATTATTTATAAGAATAATTTACTATATATGATGATATATAATACTTTTTAAAAACTAAATAAAAGTTAAATGATGAGAATGTAATTTACGTGATAATTTTTTTTCCGGTTCAATTTATTTCTCATATTAATACGTATTAAATAATCACCGTCTTTAAGAAAGCACTTTTTGATAATATGTAACTGGGGATTTAGATTTTTTAAAATTTGAATTTTACTTTAAAGAATAGAGTATAATTTTCTATCTTTAAATAATTTTTTTTATATTTATTTTTAGTCTTACCTATAAAATTAATAGTAAAAAATTACATTTTATTTTTTAAAGTAAATTTTAAATTTTAGACGATCCAAATTCTGTAATTCGAATAGTGTTATATTAGAGGGAAAAAAATCATTTTAATAGATACTTCTTAAAAGAAGAGCTGCTAATTCCTATCTAATCATACCACTTTATTATTAAATTCAAATGTTTTTTTTTTCCCCATACTCTTACATTAGATAGCATTGACGTGAACTTCGAAGAAAAAAATGAAGAGGTCACTAAGCCACTAACGTATGCTATGATGCAAATTGATTAGCAAGAAAAAGGCCACTACGTATGCCATGATGAAAATTAATTATTTAACAACCAGAATCATTTCATATATATATGCACCGTACTTATCTCCTAATTCGTCAGTCATATCATCTTGTCCTTAATTTGATAATTTCCATACTCTTAAATCTAGTTAGTCTTCAACCACAACACACATTTTGTGACTTTCGTGACACGGAGGAGAAAAAGAATGTCTTCATCTAAAGAAGTTATCAATGTCTTAATGGTGTCACCAACTCTTCAAGGCCACCTGAACCCAACTCTCAATTTTGCGAAACGCCTTGCATCAAAGGGTGTCCACGTCACATTAGCAATACCCGAAGAACTACGTCAGCGTTTCCAAAACCTCCACAACCAAGAAACCAATAATTTCCACCACCATAGCGACAAGCCATCAAAGATCCAACTAGCGTACTTCTCTGATGGCCTTAGCGTTGACCATGATCGCAGCAACGATCCCGCGGCTTTCTTCGCTTCCTTCGAAACCAAAGGTGCGGAGAATCTTTCAAACCTCATCACTCACCTAAAGGAGCACGATCGAAGCTTCTCGTGCTTCATCGCAAATCCTTTCATGCCGTGGTCAGTGGATGTTGCCGTTTCTCATGGAATTCCTTGTGCCATGTTTTGGCCCCAAGCTTCGGCTCTTTTTTCCATTTACTGTCGCTATGTATGCAAAACGAACTGTTTTCCTGACATGGAGAATCCAAATGAGACCCTTCAGTTACCATCACTGCCAACGTTACAGGTTCGAGAACTTCCCAGCTTTTTGCTCCCCTCTTGCCCTCCCTACCACAAGAAAATGGTTACGGATTTTGAGCCAATCTTGGACAAAGTGAAATGGATTTTAGGAGCTTCCGTTTACGAGTTTGAAGAGGAGATAGTGAACTCCATGGCTTCACTGAGACCTATTCTCACCATTGGACCCCTTGTGTCACCATATTTGTTAGGACAAAAAGAGAGTGAAGATTTTGATGATCTTAGTGTAAATTTGTGGAGGCCAGAAGATTCTTGTCTACAATGGCTTAACGATAAGGCAACTAGTTCGGTTATCTACGTGGCATTTGGTAGTTTAATGGAACTTTCACAGAAGCAAATGGATAACATCGCAATTGCTTTGAAGAATACAAAGAAACCGTTTCTCTGGGTGATTAGGCCACAGAAGGGTGGTGCTGAATTGCCACAAGAGTTCTTGGAAGAAACCAAAGAAAAGGGATTAGTGGTGACGTGGTGCCCTCAGGCAAATGTGCTAATGCATCCTGCAGTGGCTTGCTTTGTAAGCCACTGCGGGTGGAACTCGACCCTGGAAGCTGTGACGGCCGGCGTACCGATCGTTGCCCTTCCCAACTGGTCAGATCAACCGACGAATGCTAAGCTTGTAGAAGATGTGTTTAAGACTGGGGTGAGGATGAGGATTGGGGAAGAAGAAGCTGGGGTTGCGAGCGCAGAAGAGGTTGAGAGGTGCATTACGGAAGTCATGGAGGGTCCCATGGCTGAAGAGATTAAGATGAGAGCAGTGGGGCTAAAAGAAGCTGCACGGAAAGCGATGCTGGATGGTGGTTCGTCAGATAGAAATATCATTCGGTTTGTCACCGAAATTTCTGGGAAATCCACTTAGAATAATCAAGTTTCATTTGGATAATACAGTCTTCGGTAAGGGGGAAGATATTGAGCAGAGAAAGAATTAATAGTATTAGATAGCAATAAAAAAAATAAAAGAGAATTAAGGAAGAATTAAAGAGGAGAGATAGGGGGAGAAAATAATTCTATTGATAGGATTTTAAAAAGAGAAGATATAAATTATTTAATTGTTATTATTACTTTATTTATAATAAATTTTACTCTTAGTAAAAAAAATTTAATTGAACTAAAGATTTATTTTTACTCTTTACATTTTTTATTCTAATAAATTAGTCATCGATATACTTTTTCGTCACATGCTTTATTTATTGTAATAATTTTTATTAACTTAGTCATAAAAAAATTTGTGCCTAGACAACTTTTAGGCTTACGCATAATATCATTCGTACATACTTTTTGTGTGTACTTGATACTTAATAAATTTTTGATATTGGGTTTTCAAATATTTTTGACAATACAAAAAAATAGATTTAAATTCTTTAAAGTTTGAATTTTATTTTAGAGAGTAAAATATGATTTCTTACTATTTATAGGTAGGATTAAGAGAAAATATGAGAGAAAAATTATTGAAAAATTACACTTTACCCTCTAAAATAAAAATTTAAAATTTAAAGGATCTAAATTCCAAAAAAATTGAAAAAAACAAAGAGATACACACTCTTTGTTCTCAACACTTAAAAAAAATTAGTGCTTTTAAGAGAAAGTCTAAGGAGTCAACAATTTTATTAAAATTTGGCCAGCACTTTACCATAAAAAAAATGAATAGCTCTACACCATTAGATTTTATCTCATACAATTTGGCCAGCACTTGCTAGTCCTCTAATACTCCCGTGCTTTTAATTAAAAAATTCTAAAGATAAAAGTAAAAATTTCTCTCTAAAATTTAGAAAAATTATAATTATTCACTTTTTTTTTTTAAATCTGATTTAATGTCATGAGGTGATCAACTTTTGTTATTCTAGTGCTACTATTACTCTTGGTTTACATCCTCTATCTTTTATTTTTCTTTTAGTTTTATGTAACGGATTGATTAAACATGGATCATTTGTTTAAGTTTATTGACTCAAAGTTTATATTTATGTTGAATCTTTGCTAATTTAATTTGTTGTTATCTTAGTTTTTGATTTAGTTGTTTTAATTTGAGCTGTTTATTGTTTTTTATGATGGGTTTACTCTGTGGACACCAAATTTTGTTGAATTGTACTTAGTAGTAGGAGCGAATTTTATAAACTTGTTATAAGGCTATGATCACGGACGCCTTGAGTTGCTAAATGATTTTAATGGATAATAATTAGGGGTTAAAATTGCTTTGTTCTTTATGACTTATCGAATTCTCTTAGTTAATTGGTTAAGTAAATTCACATTTTAGTTCTTGAAATTCACATGATTATTAATTTTTGTTTTTAAAATTTAAAATTTTTTATAATGGTCTCCTTAATTCAAGTCTATACACCAATTTAGTCCTTCGATCTTTTCTAGTGATGAATCAACAGAGTATTAAAATGGTAAAATTTTGTCCCTGTTGAACTTTCTAATGATTAAGTGACATGCCAACATTTAATTTTAGACCATTTGATCCGTAGAACCCTAACTTCCTCTTCCTCCTCCATGTTTGTGAATTTTAAAAGCCCTAGTTCGTCGGTTTCTATGACTTTAGGGGGCTATATTCTTGTCACTACGGCGGAGAAGGTCATCATTGTTGGAAAAGCATTTCTGCCCCCGTTGACTTGATAGATATTGCACTCGTCCAAACGCTTGCTCACGTGGCCACCGCCCTTGTCATGTGCTTCTCCGATCAACCCTTCTTCTTCCAGTGCAAGAATTCCGAGTCCCTCATCCGAAAAGCCGAAATCTTTTAGCTGTTTCTGAAGTACCTTGGTGATTCTTTAGGCGTGTGTCTATCACTTACTGTCGTGCCCTGCCTCAAAGAGTTGTACTTGATTCTCTATCGGTCCAAATATTTTGATTATTATGCTCAATTGTGTAAGTTGTTATTTTTGCTTCAAAATCATTTGATTTATGGCCATTTCTATAATTTGAACCAAAAAATTTCAGCCTTTTTGGATGTCTTTCCAATTGAGGATATTGGGTTGAATAAGGATGTTAGGAAACATGTTGAGCTCTTGCCCAAGCAATCAAAGAAGGCCACTAGGTTGTTTATAGACAATAATAATGATGCGTTTAGAATAAGATTTTTCGCTTTTTTGGTGAATTTAAGAGTGAAGAGATTCTTGATTCTGCTGAATAATTGAGGAATTTCTATGTTGATAAGTTTAGGATTTTGGATGCTAGGAGTTGTAGAAGTAAAATTGAGGATTTAGAAGAGCAGATTGTTAATCATGAAGTATAAAAAATAGGGTTCTAAGGACAAGGAAGTAGAAAAGAAAAGTGAGAGGAGAAAGACAATGCAGATAGTAGAAGGAAGAAGAAGAAGAATACAATCAAAGAAGGTCACTAGTTTGTTTATAGACAAGAATGATGATGCGCTTCAGATAAGATTTTTTGCTTTTTTAATAAATTTGAGAGTGGGAAGATTCTAGATTCTGCTAGATTGAGGAAGAAAAAGAAGAAGAAGTCAGAATTTTAAGAATCAAATAGGATCTAAAATTAAATGTTGCCATATTACCTAATTGTTGGAACTTTCAGCATGACAAGATTTTATCATCTTAGCATTCTATTTGTTGATTAATCACCGAAAAAAGTCGATGGACCAAATAAATGTCGAGACCTAAATCGGAGACTACTATAAAGAATTTTAAATTTCAAAAATTAAAATGAATAATTATATGAATCTTGGGACTAAAATGAGAATTTATTTTTAATTGGTTAAAATTTTTTGAATTGGAATAATTAATTTTAATTAATTTTTTCGTATTGAAGGTTGACTAGTTAAAATATTCTTTATCACATTATTTTAGATTAGACAGGGATAACAACACTGAGAATTAACACTAATCGAAATCTTTTATTAATTGATCAATCGCTTTTACTAGTTATTTTATTTCGCTTAGTTTACTTGTTACCTCTAATTTCCTCCGTTCCTATTTTATTTTATTTATAGTTTTACTTTTAGTTGTTTACCATAAATCTCCCAATTCCCATAGTCAATAACAATGTGCAAAGACGACTCAGGAATAAAACTCTCACTTGGTTTTGAATTTAGTGACAATATTTTAAATTTGATCGATGAAATTTCAGTTTTGGAATACTACTATAATAAGACAAAGAATTTTTCAATAATCCTATTTTCTCCCAAGCTGATTTTACACCCATCAAGTAGTTTAAATAAATGGCTAGACAAATTTAATAGTTATATTATTAATAATTTAAAGAGAGAGTACAAAGATATTTTAGAATTTGATTTTTTTTTTTACTTAATTACAATGAGCTTTATGATAGTCTTTTTATAGTTTCTCAAGATAGTATATCATAATTTTTAGATAATTCTTCGTAAATATTATCTTAAATATTTTTGTGGATTAATGTTTAAATTAAAGATTATTCATTTTTTAAATGAGTTTTTTAAAGATTAAATTAGTAATATTAGATTATTAGACTCTAAAAAATATAGTCGTAAGTTAATTAAATTGGTCTTTATGTTAGTTAAATTATTCTGTATCACGTCAAGTGATATGTGACATGATAATACGGCAGGTTAAATATCACGTGTCATAAAATAATTGATTGATGTGTTAATAACATGTAATATGTCACTTATAATCTGACATGCGATAAACTTAAATGGAGTTAGATAAACTTAAATGGAGTTAAATTAGTTTCCAAAAATAGGGATGGCAACACTACCCGAATCCGCGGGTACGCACCCTGCCCCTACTCACTCCGCACCGAGGCGGGTTCTTGGGTGGGGTAGGGTGAGTCGGATTTAGGTAATATTTGCGATATATATATATATATATATATATATTAATAAAATAATCAACAATATTGTATCATATTTAAATTTTTACTTTAATTTATGTTATGTATATCATTATGGTTATATAAATTTTAAAATTTAATTTTATTTATTGGATTTTAACAATTATAGGAGTGAGATGGGTACCCGCAAGCAGGGACGAATTTACATGGTAGCTTGTGGGGGCAAGTGTCCCCATTGAGTTTTATAAAATTCTTAAGTAGTATATAGTATTAAATTTCATTTGCCCCACTATATAAATAATTTTGACCCCACTCTTCACAATTTAATGTTGTTGAAAGATATTTAATTAAATTTAATTTTATAAATATATAAAATTTAATTTTAACTACTTAATAAAAGAGTAATTAAATAAATAACAATAAAAAATAAGAAGTCAAAATAAATAATCCTAACCTTAATTATTCTCAAAATCAACTTTTTTGTTACTATATTCTTTTACTTTCTTCCAGTTTTGTATTTTTCTATTTTCTCTATTTTATTTTTTAATTTCTTTTGATTTAATTAAAAATTTGTTTTTATCTTTTTATAATTTTTCTTTTATTAAATTATATTACATTTATTTTATAATTATACTCTTGTGTAATATTTTTATTTTTTGATTAATGGTTATTGTATAATAAAATTTTATTAGTATATTTTTCTATGATTGATTTGTTGAGTTTTTATATTCATATTATATTTTTAAATTTTTTTGTGAAATTATAAAAATTAGGGTAAATTATTTTTTTCCCTAATATTTAGGTTTTTTTAAATATTTCTAATGTTTAATTTTATTTAATTTTTTTCTAACATTTTTTATTTATTCAATTTTATTCTTACACGTTTTTAATTTGTATCAAAACTATCCCTACAAGCTTTTAATTTATTCCTAACATTTTATATAAGTTGATATTTAGGGATAATTTTGACATAAATTGAAAATATTAGAGACAAAATTGAATGCAACTAAATGTTAGGTGTATTTTAAAAAAAAATTGCAAATATTAAGAACAAAAAATATCTTTTATCCTAAAAATTATTATTTTTATTGTGTATGATTTGCCCCCACCAGTAAAATTTTTTGGATCCGTCACTGCCCGCAAAGACGGATTTGGGTTCAATTTTTTACTACCGCAGATATGAGCGGAGCGGGATATATGCGGGTTATTGTATGGTAGAACGGGTCGGATAGAGCAAAAACCCACCCCTACCCGTTCCGTTGCCACCCCTACCCAAAAGTACATATGAATTATTTTCATCTCTGAAATTTTAAAAATTAATCAAACTAGTTCTTATATAAATTTATCTTATTTTCTTCATATTCTTAAATTTTTAATATTTCTTGATCTGACTAATTTTAATATCACTTTTTACACCTTAACAAGTAAAATTCTCTTCATATAAAATAATAGAAATAATTAAATTATTACAAAAATTATTTTTTCATTCTACTTATTTTTATATTTTATATTTTTTGCATTAAAAATTTTTTATTTAATTAATTTTATCAAATAATTATTAATTATATAGTAATAATTTATTTTTTTATCTCACTAAATAAATATAATAATAATTATTTTAAAATTCTACTCTTTTAGAAGTTTTTTATTTGAATTATAAAAATATTTTTAGATTAAATTTAAAGAGTTTAACAAACACCATAATATATAGAAGTGCATATTGTTGCTTTATAATTGATTTGACTTATTACAAAATCTTTCAAGGTTTATCAGGACTAATTTAATTTTTTAAAAACCAATTTAAAGAAAAATTATCTTTCATAGATAAATTTAAATATTAATTGATAATTTTATATACTATCTTTGATATTTTTAGTATTTAATTTATTTAGTTATTTTCTAAATTTTTCGATCGTAATATATAGATATGTTTTTGTATAAAATAAGATCATGAAAATTCTAAATATTCCTACAAATGTATAGTATAAATAATACACTTAACGGTTTAGTTACTAGTCTTCATGGCTCTAATTGTAAAAAAAATAAATAAATAAAAAATAAAAAATAAAAATAGAATATTAAGATATCTGAAGTTAAAAAAATAGTTTAAAAAATTTGAATAATATTTTAAAATTTATATAATCTAATCGATCAAAATTTATTTTCTATAAATATAATATAAATATGATTTTTTCTAATAGAATTTTCCAAAATAGGGATTTCGAGTAGTGTATTCTTTAATCAATTGAAATAGTATTTCAGTACAAATACGTAAACAAGTCTATATACATATTTTTCTATAGCCTTTCGAGAATTTCATTTGTACAGAAGGATTCCTTTCCTCACGCGAAAGGAAAGGTCCTCAACTCCATTTGTTAGAACAGCTTCTATTGAGTCTCTACACCTAAAATTATTATGGATTAAATTATAGGAAATTTTTTAAATAAAAAATGAATATTTGTGAACACTGTGGATATCATTTGAAAATGAACAGTTCAGATAGAATCGAACTTTCGATTGATCCAGGTACTTGGAATCCTATGGATGAAGACATGGTCTCTATGGATCCCATTGAATTTCATTCAAAAGAGGAATCCGAATCCTATAAGAATCGTATGGACTCTTATCAAAGAAAGACATGATTAACTGAGGCTGTTCAAACAGGCACAGGTCAACTAAACGGAATTCCTGTAACAATTGGGATCATGGATTTTCAGTTTATGGGGGGTAGTATGGGATCTATAGTAGGCAAGAAAATAACCCGTTTGGTCGAACATGCTGGCAATCAACTTTTACCTCTTATTCTAGTATGTGCGTTCAGAGGAGCACGTATGCAAGAAGGAAGTCTGAACTTGATGCAAATGGCTAAAATATCTTCTGCTTTATATGAATATCAAAAAAATAAAAGGTTATTCTATGTATCCATCCTTACATCTCCTATTACTGGTGGGGTTTTAAATTTTTTTATTTGAAAAAAGAAAAAAATCTTTTAAGTTCTGCTAAATTTTTCACAAGGAAAGAAAGCATAGAGCTGAAACACCTAAAATTTTTCACAATTAAAAATAATTATTTATTTTTGTTTTCTTTAGTCATACTAATTTGTTAAATTCAGTTTTTTTTCGATCACCCAAAAAAAATAAAAAAATAAAGAAAAAGAATAATAGAGACACTGAGGCATGCTGCGATGTAAATTGATATATATATATATATATATATATATATATATATATATATATATATATATATATATATATATATATATATATATATATATATATATATATATAATTTGGTGAAAATTTAAATACAGTCAATTCCACGTAAAATTGATAATTGTGAGTCGTTAAATAAAAATTTAGTCAAATTAATCATATTATTTAACTACTCTCAATTATCAATTTCACGTGAAATTGACTATAACTGAATTTTCACCATAAATTTTTTTATAATTAAAAATAATTATTTATTTTCCTTTTCTTTAGTCATACTAATTGATCATTAAATTCAATTTTTCTCAGTCACAAAAAAAATTCAGTTTTCTTCCATACACCTATACTAGCATTGACCGGTATGCTCCAAGAAAAAAAAATAAAGAAAAAGAATAATAGACACTGACGCATGCTGTGATGTAAATTGATATATATTAGGACTAACATTTTTGTTGAAATTTGACTAATATTTAATTATTAAAAAAATTATTAATCATCATTAAATGTTATCTCATATCATTAAAAATATTGATAATGATTAGTTGATAGCTAAACAAATAAACTTTATAAATTTTGTTGACCTCTAACATTTTTCTATATATAATTTGATATAAAATTAAGTAAAATCAATTTTATATAAAATTAGTAATTGAAAATTATTAGATAAAATTTTAGTCAAATTAATCATATTATTTAACTACTATTAATTATCAACTTTACCATCAATTTAAGTGTACCTAAAATTTCACCATTTATGTATAAATTCACCGCAATTATATCTACTAAGTCCTGCGTCAATCATATCATCTTGCCCTTAATTTTAGTACTCTTCCTTCGCCAATCCTATCTTCTATTCTTATCCTTAATTTCCATACTCTTAAATGTAATTAGTCAGAAAAAAATGTCTTCATCTAAAAAAATGATCAATGTCTTAATGGTGTCACCAACTCTTCAAGGCCACCTGAACCCAACTCTCAATTTTGCAAAACGCCTTGCATCAAAGGGTGTCCACGTCACCTTAGCAATACCCGAAGAAACACCTCACCGTTTCCAAGAAACCAATTCCCATCACCACAACAACAACCCATCAAAGATCCAGCTAGAGTACTTCTCCGATGGCCTTAGCATCGACCATGATCGCAGCAAAGACCCCGCGACCTTCATTGCTTCCTTGGAAACCAAAGGTGCGGAGAATCTTTCGAACCTCATGACCCATCTAAAGAAAAACGATCGAAGCTTCTCGTGCTTGATCACAAGTCTTTTTATGCCGTGGTCAGTGGATGTTGCCGTTTCTCATGGAATTCCTTGCGCTGTGCTTTGGCCCCAAGCTTCTGCTCTTTTTTCCATTTACTATCGCTATGTATGCAACGCGAACCATTTTCCCAACATGGAGAATCCAAATGAGACCCTTCAGTTACCCTCACTGCCGATGCTAAGGGTCCGAGAACTTCCTAGTATTTTACTTCCTTCTTGCCCTCCCTACCTCAAGAAATTGCTGATGGATTTTAAACCAATCTTGGACAAAGTGAAATGGATTCTAGGATCTTCCGTTTACGAGTTTGAAGAGGAGATACTGAACTCCATGGCTTCTCTGAGACCTATTCTCACCATTGGACCCCTTGTGTCACCTTATTTGTTAGGACAAAAAGAGAGTGAAGATTCTGATGATCTTACTGCAAATTTGTTGAGACCAGAAGATTCTTGTCTACAATGGCTTAATGATAAGGCAACTAGTTCGGTTATCTACGTGGCATTTGGTAGTTTAATGGAGTTTTCACAGAAGCAAATGGATAACATCGCAACTGCTTTGAAGAACACAAAGAAACCATTTCTCTGGGTGATTACGCCACAAAAGGGTGGTGCTGAATTGCCGCAAGGGTTCTTGGAAGAAATCAAAGAAAGAGGGTTAGTGGTGACATGGTGCCCTCAGGCGAAGGTGCTAATGCACCCTGCGGTGGCTTGCTTTGTAAGCCACTGCGGGTGGAACTCAACCCTGGAAGCGGTAACGGCCGGCATACCGATCGTTGCCCTTCCAAACTGGTTGGATCAACCGACGAATGCTAAGCTTGTAGAAGATGTGTTTAAGACTGGGGTGAGGATGAGGCTTGGGGAAGAAGAAGATGGGGTTGCGAGCGCAGAAGAGGTTGAGAGGTCCATTACGGAAGTCATGGAGGGTCCCATGGCTGAAGAAATTAAGATGAGAGCAGTGGGGCTAAAAGAAGCTGCACGGAAAGCGATGGTGGATGGTGGTTCGTCGGATAGAAATATCAATCGGTTTGTCACCGAAATTTCTGGGAAATTCACTTAGAATAGTCAAGTTGCATTTGAAAAATACAGTCTTCTATCCTAATAAATTAGTCCTTATATACTTTTCAATCCCATGCTTCATCACGTTTCTTGTAATAGTTTGGCCACATAGTGATAGAAAGTTTTGTGCATAGGAAACTGCATGCGTAAGTACTTTTTGTGTGTGTACACATCAGGAGTATCATGTGACTAATTTTTTTTTTTTGGGTATTACCATGTGACTGACTTATTAAAGCATGTAGATACGTCTATAAGATTTTTTTTTAAATAAAAAAATTTGAATTTTATCTTATCCTCAAATTTTATTTTTTAGAATTCTATATAAAATTAGAGTCTGAAAAAAAATCAAGTTATCATAAATTAATGTTACTTTTCTATTTCAATGGTCAAATACTAAATCGTTTATTATTGACTTTATCTGTAATTTTGTTTAATCTAATAAAAAATCATCCCATAAAAATCTCAGTATTTTTTTTAATATTAACTTTGTCCATCAAAAACCGAAATTCTTTGTGGTATTTTTTATTGATTGTGAACCTTATTTCAACACACAAAATTTTAAAAAAAATTATTATGGTATAATAATAGCACAAACCAATTTCTCATGATGTATGATAATAGTACAAACCGATTCTTAAAGATTTTTCATCTTCTTCTAACTGTAAATTGATCTTTGTCCGTACCTTCTTCTATATTTTTCTAACTCATTCCACTATAGATGAACATCGTCAAAAAATTTGACTACTACCAATCGAACCTTCTTTCATCTTAAAGGATGCAACATGTAAAAATTGACTCTACATTTTTTTTTCATTCGAAACAAGTTTCAGCATCAACTTTTCTTTTAAAAGCTGGAATTTGAATCTTGAAAACCTTTCTCGCATATGAGATTCCTTCATCATCACTAGCACAATCCTCAAGTCTCATTGATTTTGATTTTGAAAAAAAATAATAAGACCTCACACTCTTCTCGTGTGTATTAATCGAATTAGGACACTCGTGTTTATACTCAATTTGTGATTTTTACCCTCTTTTGCACTCAACACTCTTGCGTTTTTCCATTCTTGGATAGCTTTAACAAGTTGCACATCAGAAAATAAGAAATTAAAATACCAAACTAAGATAATTTGAATAGAATAATTCTCCACATCTAGCTAGCAATTTTACATTCAAGTTCATCCAAGTGATTTGAGTTACGCATTCTTTTTCCCGTTTTCTTCCCCTTTCCTCCCTTGCACTTCTTCTTCTCCGCCTTTTTTATTATTTTTCAATTTTGTTATGGGGTAAGTACTTTTTTCGTCCTTAAGATTTAGGGTAAAAATCAAAATCGTCCTCGATCTTTTTTTTCCTATTAAAATCATCCTTAGCATTCAAAAACGCTTTAAAATTATCTTTTTGCTCTAAAAAAACAAATTTAACCTTATAAAAAATAAATTATAAAATAAAAAATTAAACTCCACCAGCTGTGCAGTGGCTTCAGTATCCCTGTCTCTCCATCTTCCTCCCAACTCATTTCTTCTTCCTCATTTCTTCTTCCAATTAAAGATTCAAACTTTGTTCTCTTCCCATTTTCCAACAATCTAAAAAGCTCAAAGTCCCAATCCAAGCTTCTTTTCTCACCCACCTTTCTCTCTCTACACCAATCCCACTTTCTCTCTCCTCAAACTTCATTAACAACAAGCTTTCATTTAAGTTAACAATTTCTCACAATCCACTCCAATACCCTTTTCCGCTTCTCCCCCACTGCTGACCTCTTAGGCGCCACCGCACTCCTGCACACCGTCGTTGTGTGGTCCCGCAACGACCTACGCGTTCACTGTCAATCATACATATTTACTATTTCGACTCTTTGGATTACGGCAAATCTTCTTCAGGGTTCGATAAGACCAGTCCTTTTCACACCAATTTCTTGATCCAATTGATTTTGAATCTCAGGAAGAATCTTTAAGAGCATGGGTCAGATCTCGTTGTCAGAATTAAAAAATCAGAAACAGTTTTAGTTGAGCTTGTTAAAGCCGTTGGTTTTATATCAAAAAATTGTTGTTGAATAAGCTAATTATTGTTGTTGTTTCTTTTCTGTCTTCTCTTCTATTGTTGTTATTGATAATGTTGGTGGATTATGAGAAAGAGCCTGTGGGTTGCATCGTTGTGGTAAGAGAATGACAGTGGAATGAAGGTAGAGGTGTAGGTGACTGAGGGCATATAGTGGTGGGTGGGTGAGGTTCAGAGATTCACTGGTGAGTAAGGTTGAATGGTGGTAGATGATAATGAAGATGAAGAAATGAAGATAAAGGGGAGGTGAGGGACAATGACGATAGAAATTGGGAACTGATGAGTGATGATGATGGGTGAATTTTTATTTTATAATTTATTTTTTACAAGGGTAAATTTGTCTTTTTAGAGCGAAAAGGATAATTTTAAAGCGTTTTTGAATGTTAAGGATGATTTTAATAAGAAAAAAAAGTGGGGGGACGATTTTGATTTTGACCCTAAATATTAGGGACGAAAAAAGTACTTACCCCTTTCGTTACTGTCATCACTAACAACACCTCTTCCTCCTCCTCCTCCTTCTATTGGAATTTCGGCTTCTCCTTTCTTTTCATCATCATCATCATCATCATCATCATCATCATCATTGGCTTCTTCTAATACGTATCGTTGTTATCGTTATCATCGAATTCAAATTTATATAATGGACAATTTTTGGTTCATTTGGTATTATACAATGGTTTCGTTTTGAGCTAATTTTTGGTTCATTCAAGACGCAAGTATTTCTGAATTCGAATTTATATAATGGACACTTTTCGATTCATTTGTTATTATACAATGGTTTCGTTTTTATAATATTTTCGGTTCATTCGAGAAGCAGGTGTTTCTGAATTCGAATTTATATAATGAACCATTTTTTGTTCATTTGGTATTATACAATAGTTTCATTTTGATAATATTTTTGATTCATCTGATTACCACAGAGAATTAGAATCAATAAGATGTTAGCAAAATGTTGGTATTATTGGTGATAACGATAATGATGATAGAAGAGAAAGAAGAAAAGGAAAGAGGAGATCAAAGAAATTCAAATAAAAAAGAAACATGAGGAGGAGAAGGAAGAGGAGGAGATGGATGTGATGGTATGGTGGTGGTGACGATGACGATAATGAAAAAGCAGATGAAGAAAAAGGAGAAGGAGAAGAAGAAGAAGCAAGAGGAGGAGGAAGAGGAGGAAAAAGAAGAAGAAGACAAAGCTCCGCAGCGTAAACTAAATAACTTGGATGAACTTGGATGTATAGCGGGACTCATTTGAATAATAAAGACTTTTAATTTGACAAGAAAACAACCAAAATATGTATATAGGAAAGAAAATAATGAATGACACTAAAGTGACAGAAACAAAAAAAAAATTGAATCCTAATTGGAACCCAAAGTAATTCAAAAAAGCTAAACAATTGAAAAATTTATGATTTTTTTTGTTGTAGAGGCTTGAAAAAGAAGATTGAAAATTGTATTTTATTTTTGCGACTTTTTTTTGCAGAGGTTGATTTTAAGATATAGTAATTGTAGAAACAAAAATTAAATAAGAATTTTGAATTTTTTTTAGACTCTAAAGTAAATTTGCAGAAATTAAAGAAAAAAATAAAGAGATTATACAAGAACTTTAGAACGTATAGATAAATAAGAATTTATCTATGACCTGTAACTGATACTAGGTGGCAAGAAAATTAGGAACGAAGAACGAAAGGATAAGAAAAGATACAGAAAAAATTGGAAGAAATAAGAAAAAGACGACATAGCAAAAACATAAAAAGATAGATAAAGATTTTTGTATTAGACCTCTAAGAAACTTATTCTTAGCAACATAGGTCACTGAAAATAATTTTTTTACTAGACTTTCAAAAAACTTGTCCTTGGCAACCTTGATTAGAAGGATCAAAATTGAAAGAACTAATACTAAAGAATTACTTTAGGTTGAATCTTTCAAATTTCTTAATGCAACAAGCGAAGCAAATCACTTATCTCACTTAATTTCATAATAAAAAATGTGCATATTAGCACCCATAAAATTTATTCATAAAAAATTTTGAAAATTGTCTCACAAAAAGTGTTTAAATAGACTCCTAACAGATTAGTCTAAAAGATACGATAAGATAATTTAATTTAAATCTCTTAAAGATAAGATAACTTAATTTAAATAATATTTGATCTTATTGGATTATATCTTATTGATTTAAATTTAAAATGCCTAAAAATACTACTAAGCAAATCAGAACTAAATCAAATATTCTAACAAACCTTAACAATAAAACAAACTAAAAATAGACCTAATAGATTCAAAAATAAATATTAAGTTTGTGTCTTTCATTGGATTTAAAAAATACATTGTTGGGATTCTTGCTGTCTTGACTTATCCCAATAGGCCTTATGAGTTGTCGCCATTTCATCACTGTTGTTTTTGAGACTAACTTTTGGTCTTCTTAATATCCAAGACCGGCATAGTATTCAACGATGATAAAATTATCATTCTGTCCTTTATTTCTAAAATGACAAAAATATCATCCTGAACACGTATCATATGGTTGACATTGCCATCGTCAACATGATCTTTTTGCATGGAGAATTGAATAAAATTGTGTACAGGAGACCTCTACCAGGATTAGCCATCACATCTTTTGATTTGGTTTGCAAATTTGATAAGTCTCTTTACGGACTCAATCAAACAAGAAGTAGGCAATGAAACCTCAAACTATGTTCAGTTCTTGTTGCCAACAATTACAAACAATCAAGGAATGACTATTCTTTATTTACCTCTTTCACGGTCATACTAGCCTATGTTGATGATTTGGTATTAGATAGAAATGACCTTGCTAAAATTCAATCCATCAAAGCTATTCTCGATGATCAATTCAAATCAAGAAGCTTGTCAATCTCAAATATTTTCTTAGATTCAAAGTTGCAAGAACCAAAGCTAGAATAATTCTTTGGCAGCGCAAATATGCCTTGGATTTAGTGGAGGAGTTTATTGGAGGAGTGTGGACTTTTAGGTGCCAAACCAGCCTCAATTCCTATGGAATACTTATTGAAGCTCTCCAAAGAATCTAGCTCCCCCTTCACTTATGTTCAGAGATATTGTTGATTGATTGGCTATTTAGTTTTTCTCACTAATACACAACCAGACATTAGCTTTTTATTTGGAAAACTCAGTGAATTCTTAGGAAAACCATATGATATTCATTTACAGGCTGCATTTCGTGTTCTATTTTTCGCAGCTAATTCTGAACTTAGACTCTCTGACTTTTCTGATTCTGATTGGGCAGTGTCTCAATACTCATCGCTCTATCACATGTTTTTATTTCTTTCTTGGAAAAGCAAGAAACAGTTCACTGTTTTTAGATTATCTTCTGAGGCAGAATACTCGTAGACTTTCTTACCAATTTCTCTTTACTATGACAGCTAATCTGCCAGGCATATCACAACTAATCCGGTCTTCCATAAGTACACCAAACACATTGACATAAATTGTCATATACAAGGTCCTTAGTGGAATGCTTCATCATTTTCCAATTCATACATCTGATCAAGTTGCGAATTTGTTCACTAAAACCCTATCTCCAGTTCTCTTTTTTTCATGTGTTTCCAAGCTTGGTATGTTTGATTTTTATCAATCAAGTACTACCAGATTGAGGGGCATATTACCTGATTTTTATGAGCTAAAATTTAGAAGATAGTTAGTCATTAGTAAAGTATTATTAGATGATTAATAGGTAGTTAGTTAAACTATTTCTTGTAATGAGTCTGTTAACTATAAGCTGATATAATTAGAAAGGGCTGCTAACTGTTTTAGTTATCTTGCTATTTAACACTTTTAATTACTCTAATTACACTTTTTCTCTCTGTGCTCACTGCAAAATTTTTTCTCCTTCCTTTTTGGCTTCTCTGCATCTTTCACAAGTCAAATTGTACTATTTTTTATAATTTTTGTTAATAATTATTTTGTTTAATTCAGATTTATTATGTAAAAAGTTTTCATTTTTTATTTCTACTTGCTTAACATATTTACATGACATTCATTAAAATACTATACAAAAAATATTATTATGTTGAACATTAGTGATGTGAAATTTAAAATCCTAACTCCATTTAATAGCTATTCTTGAGATTTTTTTATTCAATTTGTTGTGTTATCATAATTTTTTGTATTCATATGAAAATATACTTTATATATATGTTTCATGAGAAAATATATCAAAAATAAGAAGACTTAAACTTGCAACTTTTAAATAAATATGGAGAGACTATATCATTTGAGCTATAATTTGTTGATGTTTCATTAGAAAAGATAAAGAACGAAAACAAAAAAATTCCATGCAATTAATGTTGCCAAAGTAAAAGTATAAGACCAATATATTATGTATGAATAAAAGCGGAGTAGGTAATGATAATGTCGTTAACAAACTTAGACGATAAAAAAGAATAAATAATTATTTTTAATAAAAAAGATTTAAATATTAATAAATTTATTTATAAAAGATAAAATTAATAATATATTCTTAAAAAATAAATTCTAACTAATTAAATTAATCAAAACCTAAAAATCTATTCAGAATTTTTAAATTACTCTTTTTAATATTTCACATTTTCACCATCACCCCTATATAATTTTACAACCTTTTTCCTTTCTTTTCTACCGCTTCCATACACTCATTCCTGACACCGACACTAAATACAGAGCCACCACTATTATACATTCTCAAGGCTAAATTTTTTGTTGTACCAGTTATTCTAGAGACAAGGCTTATTAACAATAAAACAATAATGTTATAATATATATTAAAATATATAATATATAGTGAAAATAAATTAATAAATAATACAATATTTATAAAAAATATATTGTAATTTATTTATAATGTACAAAAATATTTTTACAGTAAAATTATACGTGTGAAAATATTAATAGCTTTTCAATTGATATTGCATTTGGAACAAAATTAATAAAATAATAATATTAATAACCTTGAATAACATTATAATAGGAAGGATATTTTAGAACAAGTAAACAAAAGGTTACCATATTAATTAAAATAGAATGTAACATTAGACTAAATAGTGTGTGAGTAAATTCTCTCGTTATATTTGTCACAAAAAATTCCTCTATTTATTATAGCTGAATCATCACAATTACTAATTCATAGAAGAATTTTGTTAGATAACCAATAAAAAATGCAGTCAATTGTAAGTAATTAGCAATTTTTTCTTTTTGAATATTTTTTTGAAGAGAATATAAATTTAAATTATTATAAAAAATATTTAAAACTAATAAAAAATATAAAATCTAAAAAAATATAAAATCTAAAAAAATATACAATATCAAATAATAATAAACATCTAAAATTATTGTCAAATCATTAAAGATTCATTTTAACAATTTTAAAATTATTTTAAAAATTTCAAAAATCATTTTAAAAATTTTTAATAAAAAAAACATTTGAAACGTAACAAAAAAAACATCCAAATCTTTTGGAGAGAATATGAATTCAAATTATCTTGAGAAATATTTAAAATCTAATAAAAAAATTAAAATAAATCAAATAATAACAAACATCTGCAATTATTGTAAAATTAATTTAAAAATTCTAAAACTATTTTAAAAATCACTAATAAAAAGAAACATATGAAACGTAATAAAAAAACCTCCAAAACTTAACAAAAAAAAAATCCAATTGGTTGCACCACTAATTGGTCCCCTATAATTTTTCTTTCACTCTCACTCCATTCACAGTAAAAAAATCCACAAAAATCCTTATCCCTCTCTTTTACAACTGCACACCTTACCCCTCCCAACTAGAACTGCCTCATGTCACACCATTCTCGCGAATGAAGCGATGCCACCCCACAACTTCCTTCCGCCGCACGCTGGGCCCCCTCTCGAGTGCGAAGCGTCTTTTTCTCTTTAGATGTTTTTTTATGTTTTAGATATTTCTTTTTTTTATGCTTTAGATATTTTTTTATTTTTTTGATTTTTTTATTAGTTTTTGGATTTTTTTAATATTTTATTGAATGTCTTATTTTGTTAAGTTTTAAAATTTAAAAAAGATTGTGGATATCTCGTTTTTATTAGATTTTGGATTTTTTATTATATTTTAAATATTTTTTATTAGAAATTTTTAAAAATTATTTTAGAATTTTAAAAATAATTTTTAGCATTTTAAAAATAATTTTACAATGATCCTGGATGTTTGTTATTATTTGGTTTTATTTTTTTTAGATTTTAGATGTTTTTGTTTCGTCGTTAGGTTTTGGATGTTTTACTTTTTTAATGATTTGAATTTACGTTTTCTCCAAAGATTTTAGATATTTCTTTTTGTTATGTTTCAGAGAAGTTTTTTTTATTATGAGTTTTAAAATAATTTTGGATGTTTTTTATTGTTTGATTTTAAATATTTTTTATTATATTTTAAATTTTTTATTATTAAATTTTAAATATTTCTCATGATAATTTGAATTCACATTTTTTCCAAAAGTTTTGGATGTTTCTTTGTTACATTTTGGATGGTCTTTTATTAATTTTTTTTAAATAATTTTGGAATGGTTAAAATGAATTTTTGAAATTTTTAAATAAATCTTTAAAATGATTTTACAATAATTTTGCATGTTTGTTATTATTTAGTTTTAATTTTTTTATATTCTGAATTTTTTTATTAGGTTTTTATTTTTTTAAGATAATTCAAAATTTATACTTTGTCTAAAAAAATTTAAAAAAATTGCTAGTTAACTATAATTGATTACACCTCTTATTAGTTACCTAATGAAATTATGAGTGAAATTAGATTAATTCTTTGAATTTTTTATTTTTTAATAGAACTTTTTTTACTAATTAATTATATTTAGCTGCACCACTAGTTGGTCTCTATATATTATATTTTATAGAACTATTTCAAACCATTAGTTAAGAGACAACCACCTTTGATCTTTCCGACTTATTATAGAGATAAGAGAATCATAATGCTATTTAATTTGTAGCCTTCCTTCCACTCGACCAATGTATTTTATTTGTATTACTAACAATAATAAAATCAAATCAAAGCCAGACTGAGACACGACCAAAAAAAGGTTTTTCATTTCTTTTTTATGTGTGAATTATTTGACGAGACTTAAAAAGAAAATTATAAAAACCTTTTCTGACCACTGTTTTTACAAGAGGAAAACTATTGATTGGAGAAAGAAATACATATTCCTTTCGTTTCATTTCCTTTTAATTAAAGAAACCGATAGATTCTTTGAGCTACGGCCCTTTCATTTTTTTTTCATAAAAATAGTGGAAACCACCAATTGAGGATTCTAGTTATCTTGATTTTTGATGCACCATTCTGTCGTCCATCAATTGTGAAAAATAAAAAGTGAACAAGGAATAAAAATAAGGGTACAAATACATATACACCTTCCATCTTTCTGATCTCCATATATCTATTGACGCGCACACCGGTCAATTGTGCCACAATCAAAGCCTCTTAATACGAAATTAATTTTCTAACTTGTTTTTTACTTTATTTTACTTAACAAAAATATTATATACATACAAAAAAAACAACCACTATATTTTATGTTTAAATATAGATATTTGTTAAGTTTATTTTTAATGTATATTTTATATTTTAATATATATATTTTTATAAATAATTAATTTAGTGATAATTGTAGTACACTATAGAGAAGACACTTAGTACTATCAAATTTATCGGTAGATTTATCAAATAAATCCATGGATAATTAATTTACCATCAAAATACATTTAATGATATAAATAACGGTGAAAAATGTATACCAACAAATTTTGCATCAGATTTTGCAATTAATACGACGAAAATAAGCGGTTCATTACTATCAAATTTTTCCGATGATAATTTTGGTGCCATGTATATTTTGTGGCGCCCATTTACCGTCAGATTATTTCGTCGGTATGTAATTTTTTTTGCATAATTAGTACACAATTAGTAAATTATTTTTTTAAAATTTTTTAGTTCACAAATTCTAAATACCAAAAATTAACTAATGATTTTATTAAATATTAATGGTTTGAATATAATAAAAAGTTAAAAAAAGTAAAATACAATGAAATAGACATAAAATAAATTAAATCCCTAAGCCATACAAATTCCAGAAATCGTCGTCATTGTCTTCCCCCTGCTGAGGCGGTGAACTAGGTGCTGATGTCAGTGTCCACCAGCAGCGCCGCTACCTCCAGTGTGCATCTGCTTGTTGTACACCGCCATCTGGTCTTGCAAACTCTCTAGCCGCTCTAGCTTTTCCGTCAGCTCCGAGCTGATGGCAACGGTATCTCTCACGCATGTAGGAAACTCGTTGTACCTCTCCTTAGACTGTTGAGCTTGTTGATGAAGTTCCTGTATGAGCTTCTGCACCTCCTCCTTCAAATCAACTACTTTCGCGGGATTGGCAGGGTTGGTGACAGAAGTAGAGACAGATAAAGTTGCCAATGTGGAGGTGCGGAGGCTGCTGACGAAGAACGACGTAACTCGTAGACGTGATTTTTGTAGGGATCAGAGACGATCTCGTGTCAAACCCTATCAGGATCAACAACTGAAGCATCGAAGCTGAGGTCATCCCTATTAGGCTGAGATGCTCGGTCGCGGCCTCCAATCTCTACGTGTAGTCTTTCTGTGTAACACACATTGTGATTAGGATGATGGTTAATTGACTTTAAATTGAATACATAAATTTCAAACTTAGGATTAATTGAAACTCACATAGTGAGCCGCAAACCGCTCATCAACAAATCTCTTATTGTTGGCCTTTAACGTATGGGTATACTTAAAGGTCTTCACCAATGTCGCCTTACGCTATAACGACTTAGACTACATATATTGAAACCGGCTAATGAAATAAATCAAGTAACAATTAATTCAAGTAATAATTAACAAAGATTAGTAAATTACATACCAGCCTTCTCTTCGCCTTTATGAAAGTCGTCGACCTACTGGCATACTTCGACGACTTTGGCGAAGCCCTATTAATTCTGTTCGTTAGATGACAACGCTTGAACCCATCATCGTCTAATTCCCTTTTAATATATGGACGGAGCCAATCCGTGAGGTGGTCTTGCCCTTGACAAATGTTCTGCATCATCTGTTAAAGTCGCCTAGCTATCCTGTGGTCGTAGATTTACCTGATCAAGATATCATGTTTTCTATCCCATATAAAGTTCTCCTGCACAAAGTAATTCAACAACATTAGTTAGTCAAAATAAGATACAGTTAATTCAATAACATTGAGTTCTTATCGCCCACTTCAAAGATCATTGATCTTTGGTCTTAACAGGAATTTTTGTGTAGGTCAACTATGAGTTGTTGTACATAGACTTAATCACATGGGAGACATGCATTATTGTTTGGAAAGCCTATCAATAAAAAAATTTAAGATTAGCAAACACATAAAAAATGCATAAAACTTAACAAATTCAAAATAGATTGTAAATAAAAGACATTAAAATAGTACTCACGCCTGCATGCCATCAAGTCAAATTCTCATCCGTATGACAGACAGTGGTGGAGGGACATCCAGTTGGGACGCATTGGAGAAAGTACCATCGTGGTCTCTGTCAGTGGACCTGCCTGTGATGTCACAGGGGTCAATAGGGTAGTCGGGGTAGAGGGCGATGACAGGCACGGATCAAAAATATTATCATGGGAGGGCCAATAACATATATAATATTAAAAAATTTTGTAAAAAATTATATAATGTAAGATGTATGATATGTGTTTCAAATGTTCGTGATATGAAGAGTTCAAGTGTTATTTAGAAGATATTAGTTTATATTTTTAGAATGTTTTAATTTAATTTGATGTATTTTGATTTTTTATTTAATTATTAGATTGAGCCTTATGTTTGTGGGTTTAGGGTTTTTTATATTTTAACCTAATAAGAGGTTATAGATACCTCATAAACTAGGGTAGTCGGAATATAGAATGATTTAGGGGTTTGAAAACTCCTTTTTGGTTTTGTGATGAAACCATGATATGGACAATTGAGATTGAGGAGTCCCTCTCTTGTTGCATCGAGGGATTGAGTAGAAGGTTAAGGAGTCCATTCGATTCAATTCCCAAACTATGGCGTTGACAAGTTAGGTTGAGGAGTCCCTTTCTTGTTGCGTCAAGAAATTGGGTAGAAAGTAGAGTGATTCTTTTTGTACTCAATTTTAATCTATCTTTTTTGTTTCTATTTCTATTTCAATTTATCTTTTTTATTCATATTGAATCCTTATCTTCTTGTTTATCTTTAATTTCTTTATCATTTGGTACCAGAACTCAAGTATTAGATTAATTCTTATTAATCTATATTTGTTCTTCTTTTATCATAAAAAAGAGTCAAATATCTGTCGCGTCTTTCTTTAAGTTCTTGTGTTCTTGTTTCCGTTTGTGTTTCATTATTGTTGATTTTATTGTTTAGAAAAATAAAAAAGCATATAGTGCAAAAAAAAAAAAATACAAAAAAATTATTTTCTTTGTAATTATTGTTCTTTTTATATACTATTTTTTCATCTACAAGATTTGAGGATGAATCTTTTTTGAAGAGGAGGAGAATGATATGTACTTCAAATGTTCGTGATATGAAGAGTTCAAGTGTTATTTAGAAGATATTAGTTTATATTTTTAGAATATTTTAATTTAATTTGATGTATTTTGATTTTGTTTAATTATTAGATTGGGCCTTATTTTTGTGGGTTTAGGGTTTTTTATATTTTAACCTAATAAGAGGTTATAAATACCTCATAAATTAGGGTAGTCGGGTTATAGAATGATTTAGAGGTTTGAAAACCCCTTTTTGGTTTCGTGATGAAACCATGATGTGGACAATTGAGGTTGAGGAGTCCCTTTCTTGTTGCATCGGGGAATTGAGTAGAAGGTTGAGCAGTCCCTTCGATTCAATTCCCAAACTATGGCGTTGACAAGTTAGGTTGAGGAGTCCCTTTCTTGTTGCATCAAGAAATTAGGTAAAAAGTAGAATGATTCTCTTTGTACTCAATTTCAATCTATTTTTTTTTGTTTCTATTTCAATTTCATTTTATTTTTTTTATTCAGTTTGAATCCTTATCTTCTTTTTTATAACCTCTTATTAGGTTAAAATATAAAAAACCTTAAACCCACAAATATAAGGCCCAATCTAATAATTAAATAAAGAAAATCAAAATACATTAAATTAAATTAAAACATTCTAAAAATATAAACTAATATCTTCTAAATAACACTTAAACTCTTCATATCACGAACATTTGAAGCACGTATATAAATGTATTACAAAAATATACCGGTAGAGAATATATTTTAAGGTGTGTAAAATTTGTGTGTACTTTTTACTAATTAAGTGGTCGATTCTTCATATAATAAAATTCATCGATAATAGAATCTGTGTCAAACTTTTCAGTATTTTTTTCAATATAATTAAAAGACAATTAGCAAGAAATTCATCGTTCATTTTATTTTTGAGTGATTCTTCACAATATCCATAGCTGAAAATTCAATTGTAGCTGTTGAAACACAGAGAATTAATACCAAATGAATTAAGAAAGACGGTCACAAGAAGAAAAAAAATCTATTTTATGAGATTTGAAAAATTTTATTTAATTAAAAAATATTAGTAATAATATATTTTTCAGATTTTTTAATATTGTTACTTACTCTTTTTAGATATTAAAAATTAGGTTAAATTACACAGTTAGTCCCTATACTTTTAGTGAAATTGCGAATCAGTCCCTACATTTTAAAAGTTTGTAATTGGGTCCCTGAAGAAAATAAAAATTTGTAATTGGGTCCCTACCATTCAAACACCGTTTGATTTAACGAAATATTCGTCAATATATTCACCCCTTTAGTGTGTGAGTTGCACGTGCAATAAGTGGAATGACAAATGACTCTTTATTTCTTTCTTCCAAATTTTGTAATGACAAAAAACCCCACTGGGATGCTTTATTGTCTTCACACTTCATCTCCCGTAGAATCTTTCTCTGCCCATGCTTCCCTTCCATCGTTGGAATTGATTGACGAGTGTGGTTCGGACTATATGGAGTTGCTGATTGATTGACATTGTTGACAATAAAGAGTGAAATTTGCAAGAGTAACACTAAAATAAGTAAGAATTCCTAACCCCCAGCCAAACACAGCTGTGAGTTGAATGTTATGGTTTGACTCCTTTTTCGATTTTTATTTTTCCAATGGAGTTTAGATTATCTACTCTATTTAGGATTTCTTTGATAAGTTTGTGATTTTTTTTATAGTGATGGGATATTCAATGTTTAGTGTTGATCTCTACGATGGTGGTCAGATGGTTAGTAGGAAAGGAGAAAAAGATTACCTTGGTGAAATGGTAGTGAAAGGATTGTAGTTTGACTTAGATGAGTGATCGTTGCAAGAAATGTTTGCAGCGCTGAAAGAACTTGGATACATGAAAAATGCTAGAGTTTGGTGGAATGAACCTTGAGTTGCATTGAAGATGGTCTTATGGAGTTGAAGTCTGATGGAGATGCGATGAGAATGGGTAACTTTGTAGTGGAACAAGAGACTAAACACTACCATGTGTATGTGGTTAATGGATGTAGACAAGAAAATGGGGTTGAGATAACCTCAAATGATGAGGACTATATACCCTCTAATGGTAAGTATAGTGGTAATGGTTTAGTTGAAGTAGAAGTGGTAAGTCAATTAGAGTCTTCAAGTGAAGAAGACATGTTTGATGACAGTGCCGACGATAGTGATCATGAGGATTACTTTGGCTTTGATGTTGAAGATGAAAACCCATAAGGTCAGCGTCCAAATGCCTTTGGAGGTAACAGTGGCTCATTAGGAACATATGATAATAATATTGATGTGGGAGTTGGTGTGAAAAATAACACAAGAGGGGTGAGTGAAGATGGAGCAGAAATTAATGTTAGAGACATCTCTTCAGGTTATGATACAGAGTCATTGGACAGCTATAATGGAAATTCTGATGAGCCAGTAAGAAGAAAGAGGTATCCTAGATACAATGAAGCTGACATGAGTGTTGATTATGAGTTTCGGTTGGAAACTGAATTTAATTCTATTGCTGAGTTTAAGGAGGCTATTAAGGAATATGCATTGTTGAATGAGAGGAACATTAGATATGTCAAGAACGATCAGGTTAGATGCAAAGTCAAATGCAAGGGTTTATGAGGAGAGTACCCATGGATGGCATTTGCAAGAAAAGTAGGCAAATCTGGATGTGTTAGGCCGAAGACATTGAAGAGCAAGTACACTTGTGAGAGGAATTACAGTGGTTGTCTTGCGTCCAGCAATTGGATTGCAAAGAAAATTACCAATAACTTAAATAGAAGAGAAGATATGAAGCTGGGTATTATAATTCAAACAATTCAAGATAAATACATGGCAAATATATCTATGTGGAAGGCTTATTAGGCAAGGAGAAAGGCAAAAAAAGTTGTGCATGGGAAGACAGTGCTAGGTGGGTTGGGGATTTAAAGTATGAGGTTTCACATAAAAATAGGATGACTCAAGAGAGGTTTGTTGTAGATTTACTAGCTGGTATATGTAGTTGTAGGTTCTAGGGACTGGCTGGCATGCCTTGTCAGCATTCTTGTTTTGTAATCTTCATGAAAGGAGACAACCCTGAGGACTACTGCAGCAACTATTACACACCAGCATCATATCTGGCATGCTATGGGACAACACTCAATCCAATTAATGGTGAAAATATGTGGCCAAAGGTCGACCTTGACACAATTAGACCTCCAATTTTTAAGATCAAGCTTGGAAGACCTAGGAGAGTCAGTATTAGAGAGCACGATGAGGATAGATCACAAACAAAATTGAGAAGGAGTGGAACATCAATTACCTGTAGCAACTGTGGCCAATATGGACACAATAGGAGACATTGTCCCAATCTAAACATAATAATCTGCCTTTAAATCTTGGCTTGTTCCTTGTAGTTTTATACTCTATCACTTATCTTGTATGCTATTATTTTTAGGAAACAACCCTAGATCTGAAAGTGTTGCTCCTCAGGGTAGTGCTCCTGCACCTGCTCCTCAGGGGAGTGCCCCTGCTCCTGCTCCTGCTGAAACTTCCACTACTTCTTCTGCCACTGTTCCGAGGGTTACCTGAAACTGGAGGTCGATCTCGGATGAGATCTTCTGTATTGGTCGGTGCTAACGTGTCCGGCTGGTGGGAGACGGCTGGAGCTGTTGTGTCCGACTTGTTGAACTTGTTGGTGGTGCTGATTCCTTTGTCCCCGGAGGGTGGGGGGTACCTGCAAGGGACTCCGATGCTTAAGTTAGCAAGGGTATTAAGCAGGTAATTTAACTCAGACGTAGCTCGCTTCTTTTGGGGTGTGAAGCCGTGTCAAACCAAACTACCCAACAAGCATTAGCTCTCCCTGAAAAGGAGGTGATCCAGCCGCGCTATCTTTTTTTATTTGTTTACTAATCTTACTAATATGGAACTTGGTAAGACAAGGGGGTTAAATAACTGAAAAATAAGATTAGTAAAGAATATTCTTTGAATGCTAAATTTACGTATTGAATTCTTTTTCTTGTCCCCATAATTCAAAAAGTTTTTTTTATTATTGCCGAAGAAATGAAATATATAACCCTATTCCGGTCTGGTCCGGTATGGAATGAACTTAGAATCATGGAATCGACTCGATCATCAGATTCTAGATTGAGTAGAATCAGAGTATCAGTTATACCTGGGTGCTCCAGTGTATTTATAATGATGAGATGTGGCCTTCTGTGGATAAGATAAGTTAGTTATCTTATCTTATCTTTATCTTATCTTTAAGTGAGGTCATCTTATCTTCAAGGGAACCACCCTTCTCTCTGTAGGCTTGGGCCGCCTTAGGATTTGAGGCGTGTTCCTCTATTTGGGCCCTTCTCTGGGCTTTCCTGGGGACTTGACCGAGCTCTTTGGGAAGAGGTCGGGTTGTCCTGACCTGAAGAGGTCAGTCGCTTTGTCTGTCGAACATTCCGGGTCGGACACCTCAACCTAGGGTATGAACAGTGCCCCTGCTTGAGCTCGGTCTTCTTTTTGAGGTCGAGTCCTTGACTTCGGTCCTTTTTTGGTGAAGCCGAACTCAAGCATTTTGTCGATTTCTTCTTTTGTAGATTTTTGAATGTAGAACGTTTTCCTCTAAAAGCGCGCGCTTTTATATTAGCGATTTTTTGGGAACGCAAGCGGTTTTAACATCCGCATTTAATTGGCATTAATTGCCCCCATTCTCTCTTGGCTTTATTTTGATTTTTCTCGATCAAAAACGGTTTTTCTTCTTCATTTCGTAACTTCTCCCTTTACTCTCTCATTTTCTGTTTCTCTTTTCTGCTCTCTGTCTTTCGTTTGCGCGTCTGCTTTCTTGCGTTGTGGCGTCACTTGGCGATTTTCTGGGCAGCCTTTGTTTCTGTGCTTCCATTCTTTTCTTCGAAGCTTCTTTCGTCTCCAGGTTAGTCCCATTTCGTGTTTCCTCGTTTATTTTTGACTTTGCGATGGAGTTTTCCTTTTGATCTTCCTTTTGGAGAAAGTTTGGATCTTTCTGTTTTTATCATGCTTGACTTGTTGCATGCTCTGGATTCTTCCTCTTTTTTGGTGTGAATCTCTTCTTTGTTTGCTTGAATCTTTTTCTTTTGCATGTTGCCGCCGTTTCTGCCTGTGCTTTTGCTGATGATTTTTTACTTGATTTCAAAAAAGTTTGCGCCTTTGCTGTTTTTCTTCTTAGTCATTTTGGTGTTCTGATAAACTGTAGCAGTAGTGTTTTTCACTGATAAACTGTAGGAGCGATACTTTTTCTGATAAACTGTAGAAGGGTGGTGTTTTTTGCGTTTTTTGCTTCTTTTGTTTCTTTCGGGATTTTATTTTCTTTTTGATAAGTGCCGGGATGTAGGCTGTAGAAATAACTTGAAAACCTTGCCTGTTTACTGCCTCCAAGGGATGCCTCCAGACTTTCTTATCTTGAGTCTTAGGGTTTTCCCTTTCTGTTTGTCGAGATGTTTTGCTCCTCGTCCGGGATGTTTTTAAGTAATCCACTCTTCTTTTCTTATTGTAGGATTTAGTTGGCCTCATGTCTTCTCGCAATAACGTTGTAGAGATGCCTTCCCGGGTTTCTGAGGGCATGGCTGATTGGGTGGACACAATGGTCCTTATGTGTGTCTCCTTGGTTGATTCCGAGTTTTGCGTGCAGCTTAGGCAGTTTCATAGGGTCTGTAGTAATCCAGGTGATGAGAAGAACTATGAACTTGTCCCTCCCTCCTCCGAAGAGAGAGTCTGCTTCTCTACTCGGGTTGTTGACGATCGCCCTTTCTTCTATGTTTATGACTTTTTCTTTGGTCCGCTGGGTATTACCCTTCCTTTTACTCAATTTGAAACTGACCTATTATGGTCTTGTAATGTTGCCCCCTTTCAACTTCACCCTAATTCCTGGGGTTTCATAAAGATTTTTCAATTGTTGTGCAATGGTTTTGGTATCCCTGCTTCCCAATCTCTCTTTTTCTATCTGTTTGTCTTGACTAAGCCCGGAGTGGTAAAAAAGAAGGCAGCTTGGGTCTCCTTTCGCTCTACCCAGGGAAAGAAGGTCTTTTCCATGTTTGACGAATCATTCCGTGATTTTAAAAACTACTTTTTCAAGGTCCGAGCTGTTGAAGGAGCTCGGCCCTTCTTTCTGGATGAAAATGACGAGCCTGCTTTTCCCTTGGAGTGGCAAAAGGATGTGAGGGTGTCCCGTTATACGTGGGAAATGTTGGATGAGGTTGAGTGAGCCTTTGTGACTGTCTTGGAAGAACACTGGGGGCAACCTCCGCATCTTGACACAAAAAAATTTCTAACCAATCCCTCTCTTCTTCAAATTGAGCTGGGTATTTTGTGTTTCCTTTCTTATCTGTTTATATTGCTTGTAGCTGTCTTTCCGACTTGTCCAACTTGTAGCGTAACTTTCTGTTTTATTTGCAGAGGCAATGAAGAATAACGAATCTATGAAAGCTTTTAAGAGGGCGCAGAAGGCAACTGCTGCCAGAAATATTGCTGCCAAGGCGGCTGGGGAGGGGTCCTCCCAGGTGCGCGAGAAGCCATCAGTGCCGAGTTCCCCCGGGGTGAAGAAGGTGATCCCAACACCTCGGGTCCGCTTGGTGGATCCTCATCCTACTTCTGCCGCTCCATCTGCTGCCCCTCCAAGTAAGAAGCAAAAGACGGCTGAGCCCTTTGACCTCAATGCCCCTGATTTCAATGCCATTGAGTTTGTAGATCAGCAAATCGGTCCCTATGGTACCCTCTCAATGGACGATGTGTCCATCCTTCATCATTTGGAAGTTATGGCCCGAAATCACGTACAGATGGCGTTTATGGCGGCTGCTATATACCGGACTGCTCAAAATCTTCCTCTCCATGCTACCAAGGCATTTATGGAGGAGGCAAAGTAGGAGTTTGACCGGATGAAGGGGCTGATGGAGGAGCTTGAATTAAAGGTGACCAAGTTGGAGAAGGATCTAGAGAATGAGAAGGCGAGTTCCCTTTCACTGGCGGCTTCTTTGAGGTTGGCCGAGGACACAGCCTTGATGCATAAGGAGAGTTACGTTACGACTTATCGGGAGGTGATGCGCCTGAGGGAGGAGTTGAATAGTGCCCGGGAAGATTATTCTGAGCTCCAGGGTCATCTTGTTGGCAGCGTGACTGCTGCTTACGAGAACTTGAAGGAGCAAGTTTGGGTCATTGCTCCCGAGGCCGATCTCACCCCTTTCAGCCTGGACAATGTTGTCAGGGATGGCAGGATTGTCCCTGATGACGATGGTGATGATGATGCTGATCCTCCTCCTGTGTCCTCTGCCAAAGTGTCGACCTCTTCTGTTCCTCCGGTTGCACCTGATTCGGATTGCCAGGTTCTGAACCGGGAGGATGAAACTATAGATGCCATGCCTATTCAGACTCGTCCTCCTTCTCCTTGTCCTGATGATGCCAAGAAGGCTCCTGATGCTTGCTGATCTCTTTCTAGATGTTTATGTAGTTGGCCCGGCTTGTGGGCTTTTTAAAAATTTGTTTGTTTTGCTGACGGTTTCTAGTTGCTTGTTTTAGCAACTTTATTTTGAAAAACAAAAAGTAGCTCGCTATTTTTAGCAGGTGTTGATGGCCGCTGTTCCGGGGCCGTATAACTTTTGTGGAGTAGTAGAGGTAGTTTTTTGTCTTGGCATCTTTTCAGTTTGCTACTGACGTTTGAAATCTTGTATCTCGACCTCCTCAGATTACTTTGTTTTATTGTTTGTAGCTTGGATCCTTTGAGGTTGTGGCTTATGGGTCCAACTTGTTTTTTGGTGGTTCTTTTGCGCTGGTCCCCCTTTAAGTTATTTCTGTAATCCTCTTTCTTGGACCTTTGTCAGGTCTCTTTTGGGGATTACTTTTATAACTTTATTTGTAGTAGGAGTCCGACTTGGTTATGTCGGTCTCCTTTAAGTTATTTTTTGTAATCCTCTTTCTTGGACCTTTGTCAGGTCTCTTTCAGGGATTACTTTTATAACTTTATTTGTAGTAGGAGTCCAACTTGGTTATGTCGGTCTCCTTTAAGTTATTTTTGTAATCCTCTTTCTTGGACCTTTGTCAGGTCTCTTTCAGGGATTACTTTGATAACTTTTTAGTGGTAGGAGTCCGACTTGGTTATGTCGGTCTCCTTTAAGTTATTTTTTGTAGTCCTCTTTCTTGGATCTTTGTCAGATCTCTTTCAGGGACTACTTGTATAACTTTTTAGTGATAGGAGTCCGACTTGGTTATGTCGGTCTCCTTTAAGTTATTTTTTGTAGTCCTCTTTCTTGGATCTTTGTCAGATCTCTTTCAGGGACTACTTGTATAACTGTTTATTTTGGGCTGACTTTGTTATGTCAGGCCCTTCTAAGTTAAAGTAATCCTCTTTAATAGGGTTGGCCAGACCTCTTTCCATGTTTTACTTATAACTTGGGTTGACTTGGTTCGTTCGACCAGTCCTTAAGTTATTATTTTAGCGATCCGTAAGACCTCGTCAGGTTCTTTTTTAGATCACTTTCGATAACTTCTTACATTATTCTGTGTACATTTTTGCCGATTTGTAGAAAGTGGTTGGCATCTTTAGATCGTCCTTTGGGTGAATCGCGTTTTCACCTTTATCGGATGATTTATCTTTATCATGGTCGCGCAGTGAAATTGTTTTTCACTTTTTTCCGACCTGTCGCTTTATAATCGGACGATGAATACTTCAAATTAATGCCTCTTGGATTCTTTGTAGAATATCTAAATAGATTTTATTCAAAGAAAAAATGCAAATATATACATGTGAGAATTTTCTTATCCCTTTAAATCGGGCATGACCTAGATCTCAACATGGTGCCTCATTAAAAAACCTTTTTAGGGAAAAGAGCACATCCACTAGTGAGATCCGTTGCCTTTTCTAGCTGTAGTACCTTCTTAGGTTGCAGGCGTGCCATGATCTGGGAAGCTCTCGTCCATCGAGTTCGGACAGTCGGTAGTAGCCCTTCCGAAGTACTTCTATGACTCGGTAGGGTCCTTTCCAGTTTGCTGCCAGCTTCCCTTCTCTGGGCCGAGTTGTTCCAATGTTGTTTCGGATTAAGATGAGATCGTTCTCAGCGAAACTTCTTGGTACTACCCTTTGATTATATCTGGAAGCCATTCGACGTTTTAGAGCTTCTTCTCTAATCCGAGCTCTTTCTTGGATTTCAGGTAGTAGGTCGAGTTCTTCCCTCTGAAGTTGGAAGTTTGCTCCCTCATTATAATGGACTACTCTATGCGATCCTTCTTCAATTTCTACCGGAATCATTGCCTCCATTCCGTATGCTAATTAGAAAGGGGATTCCTTTGTGGTCGAATGTGGCGTCGTTCGATATGCCCATAGAACCTGTGGAAGCTCCTCTCCCCAGGCTCCCTTTGCATCTTGCAGTCTTCATTTTAACCCCGCCAATATGACTTTGTTGGCGGCGTCGGCCTGTCCATTGGCTTGTGGATGTTCGACAGAGGTATACTGGTGCTTTATATTCAAATTAGCTACTAGTTTTCTGAGGCCTGCATCTGTGAATTGAGTGCCATTGTCTGTGGTTATTGAATATGGAACCCCGAACCTTGTGACAATGTTTCTATATAAGAATTTCCGGCTTCTCTGAGCGGTGGCATTGGCTAGGGGCTCTGCCTCGATCCACTTTGTAAAGTAATCTACCCCTACTATGAGGAATTTAACTTGTCCTGATCCCTGTGGGAAGGGGCCAAGAAGATCGAGTCCCCATTTTGCAAACGGTCAAGGCGAGGTCACGCTAATGAGCTCTTCTGGCGGGGCGATGTGAAAGTTGGCATGTTTCTGACATGGTGGACATGTCTTTACAAATTCTGTAGCTTCTTTCTGTAGAGTTGGCCAATAAAATTTTGCCCGGAGTACTTTTTTGGTGAGAGCTCGTGCTCTGAGATGATTACCACAAATGCCGTCGTGTATTTCTTCTAGCACTTCCCTTGTGTTGGAGATCGGGACGCATTTTAGTAAAGGTGTTGAGATTCCTCTTTTGTACAGGATGTTGTTTATGATGGTGTAGTGCTGTGCCTCCCTTTTTAACCTCTTTGCCTCCTTTTCTTTTGTGGGGAGCATTCCTGTTTTGAGGTAGTTGATTATGGGGGTCATCCATCCTTGGTCTTGGCTTGTTATAGTCAGGACTTTTTCTTCTTCCGAGATTGACGGGTTTTGCAACATTTCCTGGATGAGGCTCCTATTGTTGCCCCCTGGTTTGGTGCTAGCTAGTTTTGAGAGTGCATCAGCTCGGGCATTTTGTTCGCGGGATATGTGGCAGATTTTATACTCCCCGATTTGTCCGAGCTGTTCCTTGGTTTTATCCAAATATTTTTTCATGGTAGGATCTTTGGCTTGGTAGCTCCCTGTTATTTGTGATGTGACCACTTGTGAATCACTGTAAATGTTGAGTTTTTGAGCTCCGACCTCTTTAGCAAGCTTCAAACCAGCTAATAATGCTTCATATTCTGCCTGGTTATTTGAGGCCGGGAACCCAAATTTGAGGGAGAGCTCAACTTGGGTTCCTTGGTCGCTTTCTATTATTACGCCTGCGCTGCTTCCAGTTTTATTTGAAGAACCGTCCACGTAAAGATTCCATTCTGTGGGGGTTTCTAGGGCATCTGTGAATTCTGCGATAAAGTCAGCCAGATACTGTGATTTGATGGCCGTCCGAGCTTCATATTGGAGGTCAAATTCTGACAACTCGACTGCCCATTGTAGAATTCTGCCTGCCAGATCTGTTTTCTGCAATATTCCTTTTATGGGCTGGTTAGTTCGAACCTTAATAGTGTGAGCCTGGAAGTACGGGCAGAGTCGTCGAGATGTTAGAATGAGGGTATAGGCAAATTTTTCTATTTTCTGGTAGTTCAACTCGGATCCCTGTAGTGCTTTGCTAATGAAGTAGACGGGTTGTTGCCCATGTTCATCTTCTCTGACTAGTGTTGAGGCTATTGCCCGGCTCCCTACTGCGAGATATAATATGAGCGGTTCTCCTTCTCGTGGTCGAGATAGGATAGGTGGCCGTCCTAAGAACTCCTTGAAGTCTTGGAAGGCTTGCTCACATTCTGTCGTCCATTCGAACTGTTTTCCCTTTCTTAAAGTAGCATAGAAGGGGAGAGATCTTATCGCAGCTCCTGCTAAGAATCGGGATAGGGCGGCCAACCTCCCATTGAGTTGTTGTACTTCTTTGACACAGGTTGGGCTCTTCATGTTGAGTATGGCTTGGCATTTGTCTGGATTTTCTTCAATTCCCCTTTGTGTGAGCATGAAGCCTAAGAATTTGCCTGCTTCTACTGCGAAGGTGCATTTTGCGGGATTGAGCCGCATGTTGTGCTTCCTTATAGTGTAAAACACTTGAGTCAGGTCGGATAATAATGTATCTTCGCTTTGTGTCTTTATCAACATGTTGTCCACATAAACTTCCATGACTTTTCTGATGTGATCGGAAAAGACTTTGTTCATTAGCCTTTGATAAGTAGCTCATGCGTTCTTAAGACCAAAAGGCATTACGATGTAGCAGTAGTTTGCTTTTGGTGTTAGGAACGAGGTCTTTTCTTGATCTGGTGGATACATGGGGATTTGATTGTATCCCGAGTATGCATCCATAAACGAGAGATATTTGTATTCGGAGGAAGCATCTACTAAAGCATCAATACTTGGGAGTGGGTATGGATCTTTTGGACAAGCCTTGTTGAGATCGGTGTAATCGGTGCACATTTGCCACTTCCCATTTGATTTTTTTCACCAAGACAACGTTGGCTAGCCATAGCGGGTATTTGACTTCTCTTATGAATTCGGCTTCTAGTAGTGCCTGTACTTGCTCGTCCACAGCTTGGGATCGCTCTGGCACAAGTTTTCTTCGTCTCTGTTACACCGGTCGAGATCCTGGATAAACCGCCAACTTATGACACATTAGCTTAGGGTCTATGCCTGGCATGTCTGCGGCTTTCCATGCAAAGAGATCGACGTTATCTCGCAAGAATTGTATTAGCAATTCTTTTAAATCTCCTTTTAGGATTGTGTCGATATTGGTTGTTTTTTCCGAGGTATCCTCGATCTGAATCTTTTCTATCTCGCCCTCTGGCTGGGGACGAAGTTCTTTTCGTCGGTGAACTCCGCCCAGGTCGATTGTATGGAACTCTTCTCCTTTGCCTCTGAGGTTTAAGATTTCATTATAACAGCGACGTGCCGTCTTCTGGTCTGCTTTTATCGTGGCTATCCCTTTTGGGGTTGGGAACTTCATACATAGGTGTGGGGTCGAGACTATTGCGCCGAGTTGATTGAGTGTTGTCTGTCCTATGAGAGCGTTGTAAGCTGAACTTACATCGACTACGATGTAGTCTATTTTGAGGGTCCTGGATTGGTCCCCTTTTCCGAAGGTTGTATGTAGTGGTAGGTATCCGAGTGGTCGAACCGGGGTATCTCCTAGCCCAAACAGGCTGTTTGGATATGCTTTAAGTTCTTTTTCTTCCAAGCCGAGTTTATCAAAGGCTGTTTTGAATAAGATGTCGGCAGAACTCCCTTGGTCTATTAATGTGCGGTGTAGGTTGGCGTTTGCCAATATAACAGTGATAACCATGGGATCATCGTGTTCTGTGATGATGCCGGATGCATCCTCTTTAGTGAATGTTATTGCCGGAATGTTAAGTGCTTTCTCCTCTTCTTCGACATGATATACTTCTTTGAGATATCTTTTGCGAGAGGATTTGGAGATCCCTCCTGCTGTGAATCCGCCGTGTATCATGTGAACATGTCTTTCTGGTGTCCGAGGTGGTTGTTCTGTTCGTTCGGTATCTTCATCCCTTCGTCTCTTTCTTTGATCATCTCGGGTGGCCAGGAATCGATCTAATTTTCCTTCTCTCACCATTTTTTCTATGATATTTTTTAAGTCGAAGCATTCGTTTGTGGAGTGTCCTCGGACTTGATGGTATTCACAATATTCCTTTCAGTTTCCTCCTCCCCTTTTGCCTTTGAGCGGCCATGCTGGGGGAATTTTTTCCGTATGGCAGACTTCTTTGTATATCTCGACCAGGGATGCTCTGAGAGGGGTGTAGTTATGGTATTTTTTTATTTTTTTCCCTTGTCGATCTTCTTTTCTTTTGGGTTCCTTGTCTTTGTCTCGGTAGGAGGCCCCCGATTTTGAGGTTTCTCCTAACCGAGCGTTTTCCTCCATGTTGATATACTTTTCTGCCCGCTCCTGCACTTCGTCTAAGGAGGTCGGGTACTTTTTTGATATATATTGGCTGAAAGGTCCCTCTCGTAAGCCATTGATGAGTCCCATGATGGCGGCCTCCGTTGGTAAGCTTTGTATGTCCATACATGTTTTGTTGAATCTCTCCATGTAGTTGCGGAGGCTCTCCCGATCTCCTTGTTTGATCCCTAGTAAACTGGGGGCGTTCTTGGCTTTATCTTTCTGAATGGAGAATCTGGCAAGGAATTTTTTAGCTAACTCATCAAAGCTTGAGATGGACTTCGGGGGTAGGTTGTCGAACCATCGGATCGCTGTCTTTGTGAGAGTTGTTGGAAAAGCCTTACAACGAACAGTATCTGGGGCGTCGGTGAGGTACATTCTACTTCTGAAGTTGCTGAGGTGGTGGTTGGGATCCGTGGTGCCATCATACAGGGTCATATCCGGGAGTTTGAAGTCTTTTGGAATTTTGGTTTTCATGATTTCCCTGGTGAACGGGTCTTGGTCTTTGCGTGAATTTTCCTCGAGATTAGTCCGGGGGGCTTTTAATTTGAGATCGGCTTCCAATTGCTGTAGTTTTTCTTCCAACTCTCGACGTCGCCGCACCTCTCTTTGGAGATCTCTTCCAATTTCCCATTGTTGTTGGGTTTCTTTTTCCAGTTGTTTTAGGCGATCCAGGAGCGCTTCTATTGCCCCTGAATTTGGTGAGTCTTTGTCTTTGTTAGTTTCCGGAGTGTTTTGTAGCGTGACATCCGCGTTTTTGTGCGGTGTCCGATCCTCCAGACCTGAATCGTGGTCGTTGTCATGGTCGTCCGCCATGGTGATGGGATGACTTCCAGGTCCCCGGCAACGGCGCCAATGTTCCGAGGGTTACCTGAAATTGGAGGTCGATCTCGGATGAGATCTTCTATACTGGTCGGTGCTAACGTGTCCGGCTGGTGGGAGATGGCTGGAGCTGTTGTGTCCGACTTGTTGAACTTGTTGGTGGTGCTGATTCCTTTGTCCCCGGAGGGTGGGGGGTACCTGCAAGGGACTCCGATACTTAAGTTAGCAAGGGTATTAAGCAGGTATTGAGTAGAATCAGAGTATCAGTTATACCTGGGTGCTCCAGTGTATTTATAATGATGAGATGTGGCCTTCTGTGGATAAGATAAGTTAGTTATCTTATCTTATCTTTATCTTATCTATAAGTGAGGTAATCTTATCTTCAAGGGAACCGCCCTTCTCTCTGTAGGCTTGGGGCGCCTTAGGATTTGAGGCGTGTTCCTCTATTTGGGCCCTTCTCTGGGCATTTGATGAGCGGATAATTTATACGCTTTTTGGCATTGTTTTTAGTATGTTTTTAGTATGATCTAGTTAGTTTTTAGTATATTTTTATTAGTTTTTAGTTAAAATTCACTTTTCTGGACTTTACTATGAGTTTGTGTGTTTTTCTGTGATTTCAGGTATTTTCTGGCTGAAATTGAGGGACCTGAGCAAAAATCTGATTTGGAGACTAAAAAGGACTGCAGATGTTGTTGGATTCTGACCTCCCTGCACTCGAAGTGGATTTTCTGGAGCTACAGAAACCCAATTGGTGCGCTCTCAACGGCGTTGGAAAGTAGACATCATGGGCTTTCCAGTAATATATGATAGTCCATACTTTGCCCAAGATTTGATGGCCCAAACCGGCGTTCAAAGTCACCATCAGAATTTCCAGCGTTAAACGCCCAAACTGGCACAAGGATGGGAGTTAAACGCCCAAACTGGCACAAAAGCTGGCGTTTAACTCCAAGAAGAGTCTCTACACGAAAAAAGCTTCAATGCTCAGCCCAAGCACACACCAAGTGGGCCCGAAAGTGGATTTTTATGTCATTTACTCATCTCTGTAAACCCTAGGCTACTAGTTCTCTATATATAGGACCTTTTACTATTGTATTTTAATCTTCTGATCTTTGGAATCTTTTGATCTTTAGATCTTTTGATCATTGGGAGGCTGGCCATTCGGCCATGCCTAGACCTTGTTCTTATGTATTTTCAACGGTGGAGTTTCTACACACCATAGATTAAGGTGTGGAGCTCTGCTGTACCTCGAGTATTAATGCAATTACTATTGTTCTTCTATTCAATTCCGCTTGTTCTTGTTCTAAGATATCACTTGTTCTTCAACTTGATGAATGTGATGATCCGTGACACTCATCATCATTCTCACCTATGAACGTGTGCCTGACAACCACCTCCGTTCTACCTTAGATTGGGTGGATATCTCTTGGATTCCTGATACACGACGCATGGTTGATCGCCTGACAACCGAGCGCTCGCCTGACAACCGAGCCAGCCATTCCGTGAGATCAGAGTCTTCGTGGTAAAAGCTAGAACTGATGGCGGCATTCAAGAGAATCCGAAAGGTCTAAACCTTGTCTGTGGTATTCTGAGTAGGATTCAATGATTGAATAACTGTGACGAGCTTCAAACTCCTGAGGGCGGGGCGTTAGTGACAGACGCAAAAGAATCACTGGATTCTATTCCGGCCTGATTGAGAACCGACAGATGGATAGCCGTGCCGTGACAGGGTGCATTGAACATTTCCACTGAGAGGATGGGAGGTAGCCACTGACAACGGTGAAACCCTTGCATACAGCTTGCCATGGAAAGGAGTAAGAAGGATTGGATGAAGACAGTAGGAAAGAAGAGAGACGGAAGGGACAAGCATCTCCATACGCTTATCTGAAATTCCCACCAATGAATTACATAAGTATCTCTATCTTTATCTTTATGTTTTATTCGTATATCACCCATAACCATTTGAGTTTGCCTGACTAAGATTTACAAGGTGACCATAGCTTGCTTCATACCAACAATCTCTGTGGGATCGACCCTTACTCGCGTAAGGTTTATTACTTGGACGACCCAGTACACTTGCTAGTTAGTTGTGTGAAGTTGTGATGAAAAGTTGAGATTGCAATTGAGCGTACCATGTTGATGGCGCCATTGATGATCACAATTTCGTGCCCCAAGTTTTTGGCGCCGTTGCCGGGGATTGTTGAGTATGGACAACTGACGGTTCATCTTGTTGCTTAGATTAGGTATTTTTTTTCTTCGGAGTTCTTAAGAATGAATTCTAGTGTTTCAAAGTGATGTTCTTATCATCACCAAAGCTGATTGATTCTCATCAATTTAGCTCTTGAATGCAATGTCCTGCTGAAGCTTGGCTGGCCATGTCTAATTCCTTTAGACTGAAGCTTTAGACTAACATTGCATGATTCTTGGAATTCTCATTAAGAATTTTGATACCTTTATTTTCTTTTCCACTTAATTTTCGAAAAATCCAAAAAAAAAATTACAAAATCATAAAATCCAAAAATTTCTTGTTTGAGTCTAGTGTCTTGATGAGCGGATAATTTATACGCTTTTTGGCATTGTTTTTAGTATGTTTTTAGTATGATCTAGTTAGTTTTTAGTATATTTTTATTAGTTTTTAGTTAAAATTCACTTTTCTGGACTTTACTATGAGTTTGTGTGTTTTTCTGTGATTTCAGGTATTTTCTGGCTGAAATTGAGGGACCTGAGCAAAAATCTGATTCAGAGACCAAAAAAGGACTGCAGATGCTGTTGGATTCTGACCTCCCTGCACTCGAAGTGGATTTTCTGGAGCTACAGAAGCCCAATTGGCGCGCTCTCAACGGCGTTGGAAAGTAGACATCCTGGGCTTTCCAGCAATATATGATAGTCCATACTTTGCCCAAGATTTGATGGCCCAAACCGGCGTTCAAAGTCACCCTCAGGAATTCCAGCGTTAAACGCCGGAACTGGCACCAAAATGGGAGTTAAACGCCCAAACTGGCATAAAAGCTGGCGTTTAACTCCAAGAAGAGTCTCTACATGAAAATGCTTCATTGCTCAGCCCAAGCACACACCAAGTGGGCCCGGAAGTGGATTTTTATGTCATTTACTCATCTCTGTACACCCTAGGCTACTAGTTTTCTATAAGTAGGACCTTTTACTATTGTATTTGAATCTTTTGATCACTTTAGATCTCTAGATCATCTTGGGACATCTAGTTCTTAGATCATTGGGAGGCTGGCCATTCGGCCATGCCTAGACCTTGTTCTTATGTATTTTCAACGGTGGAGTTTCTACACACCATAGATTAAGGTGTGGAGCTCTGCTGTACCTCGAGTATTAATGCAATTACTATTGTTCTTCTATTCAATTCCGCTTGTTCTTGTTCTAAGATATCACTTGTTCTTCAACTTGATGAATGTGATGATCCGTGACACTCATCATCATTCTCACCTATGAACGTGTGACTGACAACCACCTCCGTTCTACCTTCGATTGGGTGAATATCTCTTGGATTCCTGATACACGATGCATGGTTGATCGCCTGACAACCGAGTGCTCGCCTGACAAACGAGCCAGCCATTCCGTGAGATCAGAGTCTTCGTGGTATAGGCTAGAACTGATGGCGGCATTCAAGAGAATCCGGAAGGTCTAACCTTGTCTGTGGTATTCTGAGTAGGATTCAATGATTGAATGACTGTGACGTGCTTCAAACTCCTGAGGGCGGGGCGTTAGTGACAGACGCAAAAGAATCACTGGATTCTATTCCGGCCTGATTGAGAACCGACAGATGGATAGCCGTGCCGTGACAGGGTGCGTTGAACATTTCCACTGAGAGGATGGGAGGTAGCCACTGACAACGGTGAAACCCTTGCTTAAGCTTGCCATGGAAAGGAGTAAGAAGGATTGGATGAAGACAGTGGGAAAGCAGAGAGACGGAAGGGAAGGCATCTTCATACGCTTATCTGAAGTTCCTACCAATGAATTACATAAGTATCTCTATCTTTATCTTTATGTTTTATGCGTTTATCACCATACCCATTTGAGTTTGCCTGACTGAGATTTACAAGGTGACCATAGCTTGCTTCATACCAACAATCTCTATGGGATCGACCCTTACTCGCGTAAGGTTTATTACTTGGACGACCCAGTACACTTGCTGGTTAGTTGTGCGAAGTTGTGTTTATGCCATGGTATTGAACACCAAGTTTTTGGTTTCATCACCGGGGATTATTTGAGTTGTGAAAAGTAGTGATCACAATTTCGTGCACCAAGTTTTTGGCGCCGTTGCCGGGGATTGTTGAGTTTGGACAACTGACGGTTCATCTTGTTGCTTAGATTAGGTATTTTTTCTTCAGAATTCTTAAGAATGAATTCTAGTGTTTCAAGATGATTTGTTGAAGTCTGGCTGGCTGTGAAGCCATGTCTAATTTCATTGGACCGAGGTTTCAACTTATCATCACAAGAGCTTGTTGATTTCTATCAATCTTGCTGTTGGAGCAGTGATCTGCTAAGGCTTGGGTGGCCATTGGCCATGTCTAGTGTTTTGGACCGAAGCTTTCTCTGAAAGCTTGGCTGGCTGTGAAGCCATGTCTAATTCCTGGACCGGAGTCTTAGACTAAACATTGCATGATTCCTGGAATTCTCATTAAGAATTTTGATACTTTCTTCCACTTTATTTTCGAAAAAGCACAAAAAAAAATTTAGAAAATCATAAAATCCAAAAATATTTTTTGTTTGAGTCTAGTGTTTCATTTTAAGTTTGGTGTCAATTGCATACATTCATTCATGTGTCTTAAGGATCTTCAAGTAATTCTTGATGATTTCTTACTCTGATCTTTGAATTCTTTTGACTTGAGTGTTTATGTGTCTCATATGCATTCTCATTAGTGTCAGCAGTATACAAACTGCTAAGTTTGGTGTCTTGCATGCATTGTTAATTGATTTTAGTTGCATTTTGATTATTCCTTATTATTAAAAATCCAAAAATATTTTTAATTTGTGTCTTTTCAAGTCAACAATACAGAGAATCGAAGATTCAGAACATACTGCAGAGGAATTGCACAGAAAAAGCTGGGCGTTCAAAACGCCCAGTGAAGAAGGACAAACTGGCGTTTAAACGCCAGCCAGGGTACCTGGTTGGGCGTTTAACGCCCAAAAAGGTAGTGTTTTGGGCGTTAAATGCCAGAATATGCACAATTCTGGGCGTTTAACGCCAGGATGGCACAAGAGGGAAGATTCTGTTTTCAATGCAATTTTTTTCAGGTTTTCAAAGTTTTTCAAAATCAAATCTTTTTCAAATCATATCTTTTCAATCAAATCTTTTTCAAAATCAATTTCTTTCCTTTTTCAAAGATACTTGCTATCAATTAATGATTTGATTCAACATTTCAAGCATGTTGCCTTTTCTGTTGAGGAAGGTTTAATGTTTGAATCATATCTTTTCTTGATAGCCAAGTCATTAATTTTTAAAATCAAATCTTTTTAAAAATGTTTTTCAAATCATATCTTCTCAATCACATTTTTTTTAAAACTAATCATATCTTCTTAACCACATCTTTTTCAAAATAGTTTTCAATCAAATCTTTTTGATTTCTAATTTCAAAATCTTTTTCAAAAATCACTTGATTTCTTTTCCACTCTTGGTTTTCGAAAATTAATTAGTGTTTTTCAAAATGTTTTCAAAATTTCTTACTTAATTTTCGAAAACCACTTCCCTTCTTCTCACATCCTTCTATTTATGGACTAACACTATTCCTAAATGCAAAATTCGAACTCCATCTTTCTTGATAAGTTTGAATTTTCTACTTCTGCCTTCCATTTTCTTTTCCTCTGACACCTCAAGGAATCTCTATACTGTGACATAGAGGATTCCATATTTTCTTGTTCTCTTCTCTTTCATATGAGCAGGAGCAGAGACAAAGGCATTCTTGTTGAGGCTGATCCTGAACCTGAAAGGACCTTGAAGAGAAAGCTAAGAGAAGCTAAGGTACAATTCTCTGTAGAGGACCTAACCGAATTCTCCAAAGAAGAAGAACACATGGCAGCCGAAAACAACAACAATGCCAACAATGCAAGGAAGGTGCTGGGTGACTTTACTGCACATACTCCCGACTTCTATGGGAGAAGCATCTCTATCCCTGCCATTGGAGCAAACAACTTTGAGCTTAAGCCTCAATTAGTTTCTCTAATGCAACAGAATTGCAAGTTCCATGGACTTCCATTGGAAGATCCTCATCAGTTTTTGGCTGAATTCTTGCAAATCTGTGACACTGTCAAGACTAATGGGGTTGACCCTGAGGTCTACAGACTTATGCTATTCCCTTTTGCTGTAAGAGACAGAGCTAGAACATGGTTGGACTCTCAACCTAAAGAAAGCCTGGACTCTTGGGAAAAGCTAGTCAATGCCTTCTTGGCAAAGTTCTTTCCACCTCAAAAATTGAGTAAGCTTAGAGTGGAAGTCCAAACCTTCAGACAGAAGGAAGGAGAATCCCTCTATGAAGCTTGGGAAAGATACAAATAATTAATCAGAAAGTGTCCATCTGATATGCTTTCTGAATGGAGCATCATAGGTATTTTCTATGATGGTCTGTCTGAACTATCCAAAATGTCTTTGGATAGCTCTGCTGGAGGATCTCTTCATCTGAAGAAGACGCCTACAGAAGCTCAAGAGCTGATTGAAATGGTTGCAAATAACCAATTCATGTACACTTCTGAAAGGAATCCTGTGAACAATGGGACTAGTCAGAAGAAAGGAGTTCTTGATATTGACACTCTGAATGCCATATTGGCTCAGAATAAAATATTGACTCAACAAGTCAATATGATTTCTCAAAGTCTGTCTGGAACGCAAAATGCACCAAGCAGTACTAAGGAAGCTTCATCTGAGGAAGAAGCTTATGATCCTGAGAACCCTTCAATGGAAGAGGTGAATTACATGGGAGAACCCTATGGAAACACCTATAATCCTTCATGGAGAAATCATCCAAATTTCTCATGGAAGGATCAACAGAGACCTCAACAAGGTTTCAATAATAATAATGGTGGAAGAAACAGGTTTAGCAATAGCAAGCCTTTTCCCTCATCTTCTCAGCAACAGACAGAGAGTTCTAAGCAGAATAACTCTGACTTAGCAACCATGGTCTCTGATCTGATCAAAACCACTCAAAGTTTCATGACTGAACAAGATCCTCCATTAGAAATTTGAAGGCACAAGTGGGTCAGCTGAGCAAGAAAATTACTGAACTCCCTCCTAGTACTCTCCCAAGCAATACAGAAGAAAATCCAAAAGGAGAGTGCAAGGCCATCAACATGGCCGAATTTTGGGAGGAAGAAGAGGCAGTGAACGCCACTGAGGAAGACCTCAATGGACGTCCACTGGCCTCCAATGAGGAACCATGGGAATCTGAGGCTCAAAATGAGACCATAGAGATTCCATTGGACTTACTTCTGCCATTCATGAGCTCTGATGAGTATTCTTCCTCTGAAGAGGATGAGTATGTCACTGAAGAGCAAGTTGCCAAATACCTTGGAGAATTCATGAAGCTGAATGACAAGTTATTTGGAAATGAGACTTGGGAGGATGAACCCCCTTTGCTCACCAAAGAACTGGATGACTTGTCTAGGCAGAAATTAACTCAAAAGAGACAAGATCCTGGGAAGTTTTCAATACCTTGTACCATAGGCACCATGACCTTCAAGAAGGCCTTGTGTGACTTAGGGTCAAGTGTAAACCTCATGCCTCTCTCTGTAATGGAGAAACTAGGGATCTTTGAGGTATAAGCTGCAAAAATCTCACTAGAGATGGCAGACAATTCAAGAAAACAAGCCTATGGACTTGTAGAGGATGTTCTGGTAAAGGTTGAAGACCATTACATCCCTACTGATTTCATAGTCCTAGAGACTGGGAAGTGCATGGATGAATCCATCATCCTTGGCAGACCCTTCCTAGCCACAGCAAAGGCTGTGATTGATGTTGATAGAGGAGAGTTGATCATTCAAGTGAATGAAGAATCCTTGGTGTTTAAGGCTCAAGGATATCCCTCTATCATCATGGAGAGGAAGCATGAAGAGCTTCCCTCAAAACAGAGCCAAACAGAGCCCCCACAGTCAAACTCTAAGTTTGGTGTTGGGAGGCCACAACCAACTTCTAAGTTTGGTGTTGAACCCCCACATTCAAACTCTAAGTTTGGTGTTGGGAGGTTCCAACATAGCTCTGAGCATTTCTGAGGCTCCATGAGAGTCCTCTGTCAAGCTAATGACATTAAAGAAGCGCTTGTTGGGAGGCAACCCAATGTTTTATAATTAACTATTTTCTTATGTTACTTTATGTTTTTTTTTTGTAGGTTGATGATCATGAGAAGTCACAAAATCAATGAAAAAAGCAAAAACAGAATGAAAAACAGGAAGAAAAATAGTACACCCTGGAGGACGCACCTACTGGCGTTTAAACGCCAGTAAGGTTAGCTGTTGGGCGTTTAACGCCCAGTCTGGCACCATTCTGGGCGTTTAACGCCAGAAAGGGGCACCAGACTGGCGTTAAACGCCAGAAAAGGGCAAGCTCCTGGCGTTAAACGCCAGAAATGGGCACCAGCCCGGCGTTTAACGCCAGAATTGGCTAAAAATGCATTTTTGCTTGCCATTTGGTGCAGGGATGACTTTTCCTTGACACCTCAGGATCTGTGGACCCAACAGGATCCCCACCTACCCCACCACTCTCTCTCTCTTCTTCACCCATTCACCAATCACCTCACCACCTCTTCCCCAAAAATCCTTCACCTATCAAATCCCATCTTTCTCTTCACCACTCACATCCATCCTTCATAAAACCCCACCTACCTCACCATTCAAATTCAAACCACTTTCCCACCCAAACCCACCCTCACTTGACCGAACCCTACCCTTCCCCCACTCCTATATAAACCCTCCTTCAGTCCTTCATTTTCACACAACCTAAACACCACTTCTCCCCCTTTTTGGCCGAACACAAAGCCATTCCCTTCTTCCTCATTTCTTCTTCTTCTACTCTCTTCTTTGCTCTTTTGCTCGAGGACGAGCAAACCTTTTAAGTTTGGTGTGGTAAAAGCATTGCTTTTTGTTTTTCCATAACCATTTATGGCATCCAAGGCCGGAGAAACCTCTAGAAAGAGGAAAGGGAAGGCAAAAGCTTCCACCTCCGAGTCATGGGAGATGGAGAGATTCATCTCAAGGGTGCATCAAGACCACTTCTATGAAGTTGTGGCCTTGAAGAAGGTGATCCCTGAGGTCCCTTTTTCACTCAAAAAGAGTGAATATCCGGAGATCCGACATGAGATCCGAAGAAGAGGTTGGGAAGTTCTTACCAACCCCATTCAACAAGTCGGAATTTTAATGGTTCAAGAGTTCTATGCCAATGCATGGATCACCAAGAACCATGATCAAAGTGTGAACCCGGATCCAAAGAATTGGCTTACTATGGTTCGGGGGAAATACTTGGATTTTAGTCCGGAAAGTGTAAGGTTGGCATTCAATTTGCCCATGATGCAAGGAGATGAACATCCTTACACTAGAAGGGTCAACTTTGATCAAAGGTTGGACCAAGTCCTCACAGTCATATGTGAAGAGGGCGCCCAATGGAAAAGAGATTCAAGAGGGAAGCCGGTTCAATTGAGAAGGCATGACCTCAAGCCCGTGGCTAGAGGATGGTTGGAGTTTATTCAACGCTCAATCATTCCCACTAGCAACCGGTCCGAAGTTACTATAGACCGGGCTATCATGATTCATAGCATCATGATTGGAGAAGAAATAGAAGTTCATGAGGTTATAGCTCAAGAACTCTATAAGGTGGCGGACAAGTCCTCTACCTTGGCAAGGTTAGCCTTTCCTCATCTCATTTGTCACCTCTGTTATTCAGTTGGAGTTGACATAGAGGGAGATATCCCTATTGATGAGGACAAGCCCATCACTAAGAAGAGGATGGAGCACACAAGAGACCCCACTCATCATGAGATCCCTGAGATTCCTCAAGGGATGCACTTTCCTCCACAAAACTATTGGGAGCAACTAAACACCTCCCTAGGAGAATTGAGTTCCAACATGGGACAACTAAGGGTGGAGCATCAAGAACACTCCATCATCCTCCATGAAATTAGAGAAGATCAAAGAATCATGAGAGAGGAGCAACAAAGACAAGGAAGAGACATTGAGGAGCTCAAGCACTCCATAGGACCTTCAAGAGGAAGAAAGAGCCGCCATCACTAAGGTGGACCCGTTCCTTAATTTCCTTGTTCTTTACTTTTCCTGTTTTTCGAATTTTAGTGCTTATGTTTGTCTATGTTTGTGTCTTGTGATCATTAGTGTCTTAGTGTGTATGCCTTAAAGTTATGAATGTCCTATGAATCCATCACCTTTCTTAAATAAAAATGAAAAACGTGCTTAATTGAAAAAGAAAAGAATTGCATGAATTTTGAATTTTATAACAGTTTAATTATTTTGATGTGGTGGCAATATTTTTGTTTTCTAAATGTATGCTTAAACAGTGCATATGTCTTTTGAATTTGTGGTTCATGAATGTTGGCTCTTGAAAGAATGATGAAAAAGGAGACATGTTACTGAGGATCTGAAAAATCATAAAAATGATTCTTGAAGCAAGAAAAAGCAGTGAATACAAAAAAAAAAAGAGGGAGAAAATTTCGAAAAAAAAGGGGAGAAAAGAAAACGAAAAAAAAAGAGAAAAAGAGAAATAAAGTTGTGATCCAAGGCAAAAAGAGTGTGCTTAAGAACCCTGGACACCTCTAGTTGGGGACTCTAGCAAAGCTGAGTCACAATCTGAAAAGGTTCACCCAATTATGTGTCTGTGGCATGTATGTATCCGGTGGTAATACTGGAAAACAGAGTGCTTTGGGCCACGGCCAAGACTCAATAAATAGCTATGTTCAAGAATCATCATACTTAACTAGGAGAATCAATAACACTATCTGGATTCTGAGTTCCTAGAGAAGCCAATCATTCTGAATTTCAAAGGATAGAGTGAGATGCCAAAACTATTCAGAGGCAAAAAGCTAAAAGCCCCGCTCATCTAATTAATACTGATCTTCATAGATGTTTTTGGAATTCATTGCATATTCTATTCTTTTTATCTTATTTGATTTTCAGTTGCTTGAGGACAAGCAACAATTTAAGTTTGGTATTGTGATGAGCGGATAATTTATACGCTTTTTGGCATTGTTTTTAGTATGTTTTTAGTATGATCTAGTTAGTTTTTAGTATATTTTTATTAGTTTTTAGTTAAAATTCACTTTTCTGGACTTTACTATGAGTTTGTGTGTTTTTCTGTGATTTCAGGTATTTTCTGGCTGAAATTGAGGGACCTGAGCAAAAATCTGATTCAGAGACCAAAAAAGGACTGCAGATGCTGTTGGATTCTGACCTCCCTGCACTCGAAGTGGATTTTCTGGAGTTACAGAAGCCCAATTGGCGCGCTCTCAATGGCGTTGGAAAGTAGACATCCTGGGCTTTCCAGCAATATATGATAGTCGATACTTTTCCCAAGATTTGATGGCCCAAACCGGCGTTCAAAGTCACCCTCAGGAATTCCAGCGTTAAACGCCGGAACTGGCACCAAAATGGGAGTTAAACGCCCAAACTGGCATAAAAGCTGGCGTTTAACTCCAAGAAGAGTCTCTACACGAAAATGCTTCATTGCTCAGCCCAAGCACACACCAAGTGGGCCCGGAAGTGGATTTTTATGTCATTTACTCATCTCTGTACACCCTAGGCTACTAGTTTTCTATAAGTAGGACCTTTTACTATTGTATTTGAATCTTTTGATCACTTTAGATCTCTAGATCATCTTGGGACATCTAGTTCTTAGATCATTGGGAGGCTGGCCATTCGGCCATGCCTAGACCTTGTTCTTATGTATTTTCAACGGTGGAGTTTCTACACACCATAGATTAAGGTGTGGAGCTCTGCTGTACCTCGAGTATTAATGCAATTACTATTGTTCTTCTATTCAATTCCGCTTGTTCTTGTTCTAAGATATCACTTGTTCTTCAACTTGATGAATGTGATGATCCGTGACACTCATCATCATTCTCACCTATGAACGTGTGACTGACAACCACCTCCGTTCTACCTTCGATTGGGTGAATATCTCTTGGATTCCTGATACACGATGCATGGTTGATCGCCTGACAACCGAGTGCTCGCCTGACAAACGAGCCAGCCATTCCGTGAGATCAGAGTCTTCGTGGTATAGGCTAGAACTGATGGCGGCATTCAAGAGAATCCGGAAGGTCTAACCTTGTCTGTGGTATTCTGAGTCGGATTCAATGATTGAATGACTGTGACGTGCTTCAAACTCCTGAGGGCGGGGCGTTAGTGACAGACGCAAAAGAATCACTGGATTCTATTCTGGCCTGATTGAGAACCGACAGATGGATAGCCGTGCCGTGACAGGGTGCGTTGAACATTTCCACTGAGAGGATGGGAGGTAGCCACTGACAACGGTGAAACCCTTGCTTAAGCTTGCCATGGAAAGGAGTAAGAAGGATTGGATGAAGACAGTGGGAAAGCAGAGAGACGGAAGGGAAGGCATCTTCATACGCTTATCTGAAGTTCCTACCAATGAATTACATAAGTATCTCTATCTTTATCTTTATGTTTTATGCGTTTATCACCATACCCATTTGAGTTTGCCTGACTGAGATTTACAAGGTGACCATAGCTTGCTTCATACCAACAATCTCTGTGGGATCGACCCTTACTCGCGTAAGGTTTATTACTTGGACGACCCAGTACACTTGCTGGTTAGTTGTGCGAAGTTGTGTTTATGCCATGGTATTGAACACCAAGTTTTTGGTTTCATCACCGGGGATTATTTGAGTTGTGAAAAGTAGTGATCACAATTTCGTGCACCATGTCTCATTTTAAGTTTGGTGTCAATTGCATGTTTCTGTTCTTCTTGCATTCATGCATGTGTCTTCATTAATCTTCATGTTGTTCTTGATGATTTCATTGCTCTGATTTTTAAATTCTCTTGACTTGAGTGTTTTGTGTTTCTCATGTGCATTCTCATTTTGTTAGTGTCAGTAGTATACAAACTGCTAAGTTTGGTGTCTTACATGCATTGTTATTTGATTTTAGTTGTATTTTGATTATTCCTCATTTTTAAAAATCCAAAAATATTTTTTTATTTGTGTCTTTTCAAGTCAATAATATAGGGAATTGAAGATTCAGAACATTCAACAGAGGAATTACACCGAAAAAGCTGGGCGTTCAAAACGCCCAGTGAAGAAGGGCAAACTGGCGTTTAAACGCCAGCCAGGGTGCCTGGCTGGGCGTTTAACGCCCAAAAGGGTAGTAGTTTGGGCGTTAAACGCCAGAATGTGCACCATTCTGGGCGTTTAACGCCAGGATGGCACAAGAGGGAAGATTTTGTTTTCAAATCAATTTTTTTTAGTTTTCAAAATCAAATCTTTTTCAAATCAAATCTTTTCAATCAAATCTTTTTCAAAATCAATTTCTTTCCATTTTCAAAAATACTTGCTATCAATTAATGATTTGATTCAACATTTCAAGTATGTTGCCTTTTCTGTTGAGAAAGGTTTAATGTCTGAATCATATCTTTTCTTGTTAGCCAAGTTATTAGTTTTTAAAATCAAATCTTTTTTTTTAAAATATTTTTCAAATCATATCTTCTCAATCACATCTTTTTAAAACCAATCATATCTTTTTAATCACATCTTTTTCAAAAATAGTTTTCAATCATATCTTTTTAATTTCTTGTTTCAAAATCTTTTTCAAAAATCACTTTACTTCTTTCTCAATCATGGTTTTCAAAAATCAACTAAAGTTTTCCAAAATGTTTTCAAAATCTTTTTCTTAATTTTCGAAAATTACTTCCCCTCTTCTCACATCCTTCTATTTATGGACTAACACTATTCCTTAATGCAAAATTCGAACTCCATCTTCTTTGATAAGTTTGAATTTTCTACTTCTGCCTTCTATTTTTCTTTTCCTCTGACACCTCAAGGAATCTCTATACTGTGACATAGAGGATTCCATATTTTCCTGTTCTCTTCTCTTTCATATGAGCAGGAGCAAAGACAAAAGCATTCTTGTTGAGGCTAACCCTGAACCTGAAAGGACCTTGAAGCGAAAACCAAGAGAAGCTAAGGCACAACTCTCTGTAGAGGACCTAACAGAAATCTTCAAAGAAGAAGAACACATGGCAGCCGAAAACAACAACAATGCCAACAATGCAAGGAAGGTGCTGGGTGACTTTACTGCACCTACTCCCGACTTCTATGGGAGAAGCATCTCTATCCCTGCCATTGGAGCAAACAACTTTGAGCTTAAGCCTCAATTAGTTTCTCTAATACAACAGAATTGCAAGTTCCATGGACTTCCATTGGAAGATCCTCATCAGTTTTTAGCTGAATTCTTGCAAATCTGTGACACTGTCAAGACTAATGGGGTTGACCCTGAGGTCTACAGACTTATGCTATTCCCTTTTGCTGTAAGAGACAGAGCTAGAACATGGTTGGACTCACAACCTAAAGAAAGCCTGAACTCTTGGGAAAAGCTAGTCAATGCCTTCTTGGCAAAGTTCTTTCCACCTCAAAAAATTGAGTAAGCTTAGAGTGGAAGTCCAAACCTTCAGACAGAAGGAAGGAGAATCCCTCTATGAAGCTTGGGAAAGATACAAACAATTAATCAGAAAGTGTCCCTCTGACATGCTTCATGAATGGAGCATCATAGGTATTTTCTATGATGGTCTGTCTGAACTGTCCAAGATGTCTTTGGATAGCTCTGCTGGAGGATCTCTTCATCTGAAGAAGACGCCTACAGAAGCTCAAGAGCTGATTGAAATGGTTGCAAATAACCAATTCATGTATACTTCTGAAAGGAATCCTGTAAACAATGGGACTAATCAGAAGAAAGGAGTTCTTGAGATTGACACTCTGAATGCCATATTAGCTCAGAACAAAATATTGACTCAGCAAGTCAATTTGATTTCTCAAAGTCTGTCTGGAATGCAAAATGCACCAGGTAGTACTAAGGAGGCTTCATCTGAAGAAGAAGCTTATGATCCTGAGAATCCTTCAATAGAAGAGGTGAATTACATGGGAGAACCCTATAGAAACACCTATAATCCTTCATGGAGAAATCATCCAAATCTCTCATGGAAGGATCAACAGAGACCTCAACAAGGTTTCAACAATAACAATGGTGGAAGAAACAGGTTTAGCAATGGCAAGCCTTTTCCATCATCTTCTCAGCAACAGACAGAAAGTTCTAAGCAGAACAACTCTGACTTAGCAACCATGGTCTCTGATCTAATCAAAACCACTCAAAGTTTCATGATTGAAACAAGGTCCTCCATTAGAAATTTGGAGGCACAAGTGGGTCAGCTGAGCAAGAAAATTACTGAACTCCCTCCTAGTACTCTTCCAAGCAATACAGAAAAAAATCCAAAAGGAGAGTGCAAGGCCATCAACATGGCCGAATTTGGAGAGGAAGGAGAGGCAGTGAACGCCACTGAGGAAGACCTCAATGGACGTCCACTGGCCTCCAATGAGTTCCCCAATGAGGAACCATGGGAATCTGAGGCTCAAAATGAGACCATAGAGATTCCATTGGACTTACTTCTGCCATTCATGAGCTCTGATGAGTATTCTTCCTCTGAAGAGGATGAGTATGTCACTGAAGAGCAAGTTGCCAAATACCTTGGAGCAATCATGAAGCTAAATGACAAGTTATTTGGAAATGAGACTTGGGAGGATGAACCCCCTTTGCTCACCAAAGAACTGGATGACTTGTCTAGGCAGAAATTGCCTCAAAAGAGACAGGATCCTGGGAAGTTTTCAATACCTTGTACCATAGGCACCATGACCTTCAACAAGGCCTTGTGTGACTTAGGGTCAAGTGTAAACCTCATGCCTCTCTCTGTAATGGAGAAGTTAGGGATCTTTGAGGTGCAAGCTGCAAAAATCTCACTAGAGATGGCAGACAACTCAAGAAAACAAGCTTATGGACTTGTAGAGGATGTTTTGGTAAAAGTTGAAGACTATTACATCCCTGCTGATTTCATAGTCCTAGAGACTGGGAAGTGCATGGATGAATCCATCATCCTTGGCAGACCCTTCCTAGCCACAGCAAAGGCTGTGATTGATGTTGATAGAGGAGAATTGATCATTCAAGTGAATGAAGAATCCTTTGTGTTTAAGGCTCAAGGATATCCCTCTGTCACCATGGAGAGAAAGCATGAAGAGCTTCTCTCAAAACAGAGCCAAACAGAGCCCCCACAGTCAAACTCTAAGTTTGGTGTTGGGAGGCCACAACCAACTTCTAAGTTTGGTTTTGAACCCCCACATTCAAACTCTAAGTTTGGTGTTGGGAGGTTCCAACATTGCTCTGAGCATCTGTGAGGCTCCATGAGAGCCGTCTGTCAAGCTACTGACATTAAAGAAGCGCTTGTTGGGAGGCAACCCAATGTTATATTTTATCTATTTTTCTTTTGTTATTTTATGTTTTCTGTAGGTTGATGATCATGAGAAGTCACAAAATCAATTGAAAAAGCAAAAACAGAATGAAAAACAGAAAGAAAAACAGCACACCCTGGAGGAAGATCCTGCTGGCGTTTAAACGCCAGTAAGGCTAGCAGATGGGCGTTTAACGCCCAGTCTGGCACCATTCTGGGCGTTTAACACCAGAAAGGGGCACCAGACTGGCGTTAAACGCCAGAAAAGGGCAAGAACTTGGCGTTAAACGCCAGAAATGGGCACCAGCCCGGCGTTTAACGCCAGAATTTGCATGAAGAGCAATTTTGCTCGCCACTTGGTGCAGGGATGACTTTTCCTTGACACCTCAGGATCTGTGGGCCCCACAGGATCCCTACCTACCCCACCACTCTCTCTCTCTTCTTCACCCATTCACCAATCACCTCAACACCTCTTCTCCAAAAACCCTTCACCTATCAAATCCCATCTTTCTCTTCACCACTCACATCCATCCTTTATAAAACCCCACCTACCTCACAATTCAAATTCAAACCACTTTCCCACCCAAACCCACCCCCATAGCCGAACCATAACCCTCCTCCCACTCCTATATAAACCCTTCTTCCCTCCTTCATTTTCACACAACCTAAACACTACTTCTCCCCCCTTTTGGCCGAACCACAAGGCCATATCCATCTCCTCTATTTCTTCTTCTTCTACTCTCTTCTTTCTTCTTTTGCTCGAGGACGAGCAAACCTTTTAAGTTTGCTGTGGTAAAAGCATTGCTTTTTGTTTTTCCATAACCACTTATGGCATCCAAGGCCGGAGAAACCTCTAGAAAGAGGAAAGGGAAGGCAAAAGCTTTCACCTCCGAGTCATGGGAGATGGAGAGATTCATCTCAAGGGTACATCAAGACCACTTCTATGAAGTTGTGGCCTTGAAGAAGGTGATCCCCGAGGTACCTTTTTCACTCAAAAAGAGTGAATATCCGGAGATCCGACATGAGATCCGAAGAAGAGGTTGGGAAGTTCTTACCAACCCCATTCAACAAGTCGGAATCTTAATGGTTCAAGAGTTCTATGCCAATGCATGGATCACCAAGAACCATGATCAAAGTGTGAACCCGGACCCAAAGAATTGGCTTACTATGGTTCGGGGGAAATACTTGGATTTTAGTCCGGAAAATGTAAGGTTGGCATTCAACTTGCCCATGATGCAAGGAGATGAACATTCTTACACTAGAAGGGTCAACTTTGATCAAAGGTTGGACCAAGTCCTCACAGTCATTTGTGAAGAGGGCGCCCAATGGAAGAGAGATTCAAGAGGAAAGCCGGTTCAATTGAGAAGGCATGACCTCAAGCCCGTAGCTAGAGGATGATTGGAGTTTATCCAACGCTCAATCATTCCCACTAGCAACCGGTCCGAAGTTACTATAGACTGGGCTATCATGATTCATAGCATCATGATTGGAGTAGAAATAGAAGTTCATGAGGTTATATCCCAAGAACTCTATAAGGTGGCGGACAAGTCCTCTACCTTGGCAAGGTTAGCCTTTCATCATCTCATTTGTCACCTCTGTTATTCAGTTGGAGTTGACATAGAGGGAGACATCCCCATTGATGAGGACAAGCCCATCACTAAGAAGAGGATGGAGCAAACAAGAGACCCCTCTCATCATCAAATCCCTAAGATGCCTCAAGGGATGCACCTTCCTCCACAAAACTATTGGGAGCAACTAAACACCTCCCTAGGAGAATTAAGTTCCAACATGGGACAACTAAGGGTGGAGCATCAAGAACATTCCATTCTCCTCCATGAAATTAGAGAAGATCAAAGAATCATGAGAGAGGAGCAACAAAGACAAGGAAGAGACATTGAGGAGCTCAAGCACTCCATGGGATCTTCAAGAGGAAGAACAAGCCGCCATCACTAAGGTGGACCCGTTCTTTAATTTCCTTGTTCTTTATTTTCCTGTTTTTCGAAAATTATGCTTATGTTTATCTATGTTTGTGTCTTGTGATCATTAGTGTCTTAGTGTCTATGCCTTAAAGTTATGAATGTCCTATGAATCCATCACCTTTCTTGAATGAAAAATGTCCTTAATTGAAAAAGAAAAGAATTGCATGAATTTTGAATTTTATAACAGTTTAATTATTTTGATGTGGTGGCAATGCTTTTGTTTTCTGAATGTATGCTTAAACAGTGCATATGCTTTTGAATATGTGGTTCATGAATGTTGGCTCTTGAAAGAATGATGAAAAAGGAGACATGTTACTGAGGATCTGAAAAATCATAAAAATGATTCTTGAAGCAAGAAAAGCAGTGAATACAAAAAAAAGGAAAGAAAAGGAAAAAATAAAGTTGTGATCCAAGGCAAAAAGAGTGTGCTTAAGAACCCTGGACACCTCTAATTGGGGACTCTAGCAAAGCTGAGTCACAATCTGAAAAGGTTCACCCAATTATGTGTCTGTGGCATGTATGTATCCGGTGGTAATACTGGAAGAAAGAGTGCTTTGGGCCACGGCCAAGACTCAATAAGTAGCTGTGTTCAAGAATCATCATACTCAACTAGGAGAATCAATAACACTATCTGGATTCTGAGTTCCTCAAGAAGCCAATCATTCTGAATTTCAAAGGATAGAGTGAGATGCCAAAACTATTCAGAGGCAAAAAGCTAAAAGTCCCGCTCATCTAATTAATACTGATCTTCATAGATGTTTTTGGAATTCATTGCATATTCTCTTCTTTTTATCTTATTTAATCTTCAGTTGCTTGAGGACAAGCAACAATTTAAGTTTGGTGTTGTGATGAGCGGATAATTTATACGCTTTTTGGCATTGTTTTTAGTATGTTTTTAGTATGATCTAGTTAGTTTTTAGTATATTTTTATTAGTTTTTAGTTAAAATTCACTTTTCTGGACTTTACTATGAGTTTTTGTGTTTTTCTGTGATTTCAGGTATTTTCTGGCTGAAATTGAGGGACCTGAGCAAAAATCTGATTTGGAGACTAAAAAGGACTGCAGATGCTGTTGGATTCCGACCTCCCTGCACTCGAAGTGGATTTTCTGGAGCTACAGAATCCCAATTGGCGCGCTCTCAACGGCGTTGGAAAGTAGACATCCTGGGCTTTCCAGCAATATATGATAGTCCATACTTTGCCCAAGATTTGATGGCCCAAACCGGCGTTCAAAGTCACCATCAGAATTCCCAGCGTTAAACGCCCAAACTGGCACAAGGATGGGAGTTAAACGCCCAAACTGGCACAAAAGCTGGCGTTTAACTCCAAGAAGAGTCTCTACACGAAAAAAGCTTCAATGCTCAGCCCAAGCACACACCAAGTGGGCCCGGAAGTGGATTTTTATGTCATTTACTCATCTCTGTAAACCCTAGGCTACTAGTTCTCTATATATAGGACCTTTTACTATTGTATTTTAATCTTCTGATCTTTGGAATCTTTTGATCTTTAGATCTTTTGATCATTGGGAGGCTGGCCATTCGGCCATGCCTAGACCTTGTTCTTATGTATTTTCAACGGTGGAGTTTCTACACACCATAGATTAAGGTGTGGAGCTCTGCTGTACCTCGAGTATTAATGCAATTACTATTGTTCTTCTATTCAATTCCGCTTGTTCTTGTTCTAAGATATCACTTGTTCTTCAACTTGATGAATGTGATGATCCGTGACACTCATCATCATTCTCACCTATGAATGTGTGCCTGACAACCACCTCCGTTCTACCTTAGATTGGGTGGATATCTCTTGGATTCCTGATACACGACGCATGGTTGATCGCCTGACAACTGAGCGCTCGCCTGACAATCGAGCCAGCCATTCCGTGAGATCAGAGTCTTCGTGGTAAAAGCTAGAACTGATGGCGGCATTCAAGAGAATCCGGAAGGTCTAAACCTTGTCTGTGGTATTCTGAGTAGGATTCAATGATTGAATGACTGTGACGAGCTTCAAACTCCTGAGGGCGAGGCGTTAGTGACAGACGCAAAAGAATCACTGGATTCTATTCCGGCCTGATTGAGAACCGACAGATGGATAGCCGTGCCGTGACAGGGTGCGTTGAACATTTCCACTGAGAGGATGGGAGGTAGCCACTGACAACGGTGAAACCCTTGCATACAGCTTGCCATGGAAAGGAGTAAGAAGGATTGGATGAAGACAGTAGGAAAGCAGAGATACGGAAGGGACAAGCATCTCCATACGCTTATCTGAAATTCCCACCAATGAATTACATAAGTATCTCTATCTTTATCTTTATGTTTTATTCGTATATCACCCATAACCATTTGAGTTTGCCTGACTAAGATTTACAAGGTGACCATAGCTTGCTTCATACTAACAATCTCTGTGGGATCGACCCTTACTCGCGTAAGGTTTATTACTTGGACGACCCAGTACACTTGCTGGTTAGTTGTGCGAAGTTGTGATGAAAAGTTGAGATTGCAATTGAGCGTACCATGTTGATGGCGCCATTGATGATCACAATTTCGTGCACCAGCTTTCCTGGGGACTTGACCGAGCTCTTTGGGAAGAGGTCGGGTTGTCCTGACCTGAAGAGGTCGGTCGCTTTGTCTGTCGAACATCCCGGGTCGGACACCTCAACCCAGGGTATGAACAGGCACTGTTAGCCAAAGGAGAAGGGGAAGGGGAGGTGGCAGAGGGGGATTCAGATCTGGAAAGGCTAGATCTGCTACTCCTGCTACTGCTATTTCTCTGCCAGCTCCACCACCACCTACCTCAGCTACAAGAAGTTCCACAGCTCCACCATTGCCTCTGTCAGTTCCACCACTACCTGCACCAGCTCCAACATGTTCCACAACTCCACCCCTGCGTCTACCAACAACTCTACCACTACCTACACCAGCTCCAACAAGGTCCATAGTTCCACCACTGCCTAAGACAAAAATATTTGGTGTAAGACGTAGTGGAAGACTTAAGATAGGTGTGAAGAAGGCAAAAGCTGGACCAAGTGAAACCATTGACCTCACAATAGATTAGTTTTTTTAGGTATTTAGGACTTAGTAGTATTAATTTTTGGTTGTGAACTTTATTATATTCTATGTCCATGTACTTTCAGTGGTTTTGGACCACTTTTGTTGAACACTATTTGTGATGCTTGTTTTATTTTATGGCTTTTGTTATGTTTGGCATATGGCTTGCTGTCTTAAAGGGACCACTTTAACTATTATTTAATATGAATGTTAACTACTTTATTCAGTATTTTGTCTACTAGATCTTTGTGCAAAGGGATGATATGAATGTTAACAACTTTTTATTATCACTTTTTATTGATAAAAAAAGATGATTACATTCAGCATTAAACACTACACAAGTACACTACAGATACACTTTTTCTCCTAATTCACCAAATTCAGTTAAACCAATACACTACAAATATTAACGCCACCACACAAGTCAATATCATCTTTTGCAATTTTTTTTGCTTCTTCACGTCACTCTCCATTCTTCCAATTTATTGTTGGAGCAATGTAAAATCAGAATACAATCTTCCAACACTTGCTTCCATGTGTCCTATCTCTATATTTAATCTATCTATTTTCCTTTCTTGTACCTTTTATTAGTGCAGAATTCATAATTTCATCCAACCATATGAAATCTCCAGCATGTTTTGAGCTCCCCAGCGTTTTATTTCTTTGTTGGGTGCATACAGATTGAGACCCAGCCTTATCTTGTTCATCAATCCATTCAAAAAACTTACATCTTCTACTGGGATAGGATATAAATCTTCTATTTGGGTTCATCACAATACTGGAGGTTAGAAGTGTCAGCGGATCTCCACAAAAGTAGTGAGTCCTTCTCCTCTTTCCCTTCACCTCTTCGTCTTCATGAATCCACTAAAAAAAAATTGTACTTTGATAATATACAACAAGCCACAAATCTCCTACTTGAGATTGTTCATAAACGACGAGGAGAGCACCACCACCTCTTCTCCACAGAAGCATCGATGTCTTCTCTTGTTCATACTCCTAGATGTTGAGTTCCTTCAGACAACTGGTTTGGGTCCATTACAGCTCCAAAAAATCCTTCAACCCTAACAAAGATATTGGAGAAACATTGATTCGTAGGGGAAGTCTGGTAAAATAACAACATTTAACATTTTCATTCATGTTAAACGTTAGTGGGGACCAAATTACAAATTTTAATTTTCTTCAGGGACCCAATTACAAACTTTTAAAATATAGGGACCAATTTGAAATTTCACTAAAAGTGTAAGGACTAACTGTGTAATTTAACCTAAAAATTATTAATATTTAGATTTGGCTGGATTTTTATTTATACTAGACTAAATATTAAATACATTTTTTAAAAATTAAATCATACTTAATAACTTATTACTATTAACTTTTTTTTAAAAAAGCTGGGGGAGGGGGCGAGGCCTCTACCCAACCCCGTATGTCTGTCTTTGGTGTAAAACCTAGTTAATTAATGACTAATTAACCCATAAATTAACATATATTCTAGAAATGAGAAATGAGGTTTTCATGGTTTAATGTGATAGAGAAATTTAAAATGAGAATTTTGACACCAATTTTAAAAAAATCGACCCAAGATTGGGCTGGACAGACCAAACCGCGCCAACCGGACCTAAGTTGGGCCCAAGGGCCCAGCCAAGCCCTCATTTAAAGAGAGAGCTCAGCTCCCTCCCCCTCCAAAACAAACACACACGCTGAACACACAAGGGGAAGGGGGGAAACATGAAACCTTTGCTCCTATTCACTTCCAACTTCCATTGATAATAACTTCTGATCCGAAGCTCCGATCGACGCACCGTTTACGGGCACTTAACCGCGGTGTCGAGCTTTACAAAGCCCATAAGGTTGTGCAAGAGGTAAGTCATGTTTCACCTCTGTTCTTCCAGCTTTGATTTTCAAATTTCTTGGGCAAAAATGTTGAAATTGTGAGCTCCTTTGTGTTATAGGATCTAATTAGCTTGTAGGGAAGGTTTGTTCTTGCCTCCTTGGACCTTGGGTAAGGTAAGAGATCTCAAACCCTAGTGGAAATTTTAAATTAAAGCATTTGGGTATTGAGTTATTGTGTTTGGATGTGATATTTTGGCTTAGGCATTATATATGTGTATTGGAGCTTGATTGGTGGTTTTGGCATGCTTTCAAGTGGAGCACTAAGCTTGGAAATATGTTGGTGTGGTTTAGAGACCTTGGAAGTGAATTTGAAAGTGTTCAGGGTGGAACGGGAATTGGCCAAGGTATGATTTCGGTTTTCTGTATCTAAAATGTAATGTGGTTGTGAAAACGTAGGCTAGTGACCCTAGGATAGGGTTTTTTGGAATGTTGATGTAGTTGTTAGATAATTTGGATTGAGTTAAATATGTATGAATGATGGTGGAAATGTTCGTGAATGGTTGTAATGGTTGGTAAAGCATGTAATGTTGTATGTGATATGGTTTAATATGTTTAATTGATGATAGGGTTGAGGCTCTTGTTGATGAGCATGATTTGAGGTGTGATATTGATATGTGGATATATATATATATATATATATATATATATATATATATATATATATATATATATATATATATATATATATATATATATATATATATATATATATATATATATATGGTGATTGATGAATTAAATATTTGTTTGGAGATTGAGATGTGAAATGTTGATTATGATGTAAGATTTGTTAAATTGAGATTTGGTTAAATATGGTGGAATTGGTGGGTTGATGATTGAATGAGGGTTTTGCAATGATTGATGTTGGAAGGGTGAGTTTTGACTGGTTTTAAATGAGAATTGGAAGTGTATGTTTTAAAATTGGAAGTTTATGAGTTTTGGTAAAAATGAAACTTTGATGAACTCCAACAGATCATATCTCGTGCTATTGTTTTCAGAATTTGATGATTTTTATATCAATTGAAAGATAATTTCATAAGTTTCAAAATGGTTTAAATTTGGTAGAAATCTGAATTTTGTGGAAGGAGATATGATCGTTGGAAGTTTGTGCCAAAAATCTTAATTCTGCAAATTTTGTAGAATTTGAGATTTTTGGTTTGTGTGCGTACGCACAGCCCTGTGCGCACGCACACCCCATGGAATTTTGAACATGTGCACATGAACAGCCTTGTGCGTACGCACACACAGGGACATGGCTACTGATAGGAGCGCTAGCACGCCCTGTGCGCACACTCCACCAACGAAGGATTGCAACCTGTGCGTATGCACAGATTTGTGCGCACGCACACGTTGGGAATGCCATTCTATTGATAGCACTAGCACACCTTGTGCGCGCACTCAACAAAGGGAAATTTACTTTCTGTGCGTCCGCACAACCCTGTGCGCACGCACACTTTCTGAAAACATTTTTTGGCTTGCGCACGCATACCCCTGTGCGTACGCACGCGACCCTGTTCTTTTCTACAACTTTTGTTTTCAAGTCTTTCACATTCCCAACAAGCTTGTAACCTTCCGAGATGTTGTTTCATGCTTATAAACCCCCAATTTCATCCCTTGAATCTAAAATCAAAGTAAAATGCCTAGTGAATGAGAGGAAGCTAAGGAAGAGAGTAACTTGTGAATGAAGAAAGGGATGTTATAATGAGCTATGAGTAATGAGGGTGATGAGTTGTGGAGGAGGGTGGTGGAGTGCGGCGTATGATATGTGCTGAATGACTGAGTATGATATGAGCCGAATGGTTGAATATAATATGTGCCGAGTGGCTAAGTATGAGATGAGCCGAAGGGCTACGTGTGATGATGATTTATGACTAATTATGTATTATGAATTTTAAGCTGGATGGCTGAGATAAATGTTACTATATGGCTGTGATTGAATGCATATATACTGAAATGTTTATTGTTGTGATTATTGCACTCCACCTATCTGAGATACGAGTTTTTCTGGGTGAAAGCAGTTGCTAGCCACCATATGCTCCAGGTGGAGACTCAATACTCTACGAACCCTATGTCGTAAGTGTGGCCGGACACTGTGAAAGTTCTGGATGAGCTCACCCCCGTGAACATACCCCCGTGAACTCGAGTTGGGGATGCACGACAAAGGGATAGTCCAATGGTTAGCTACCAGGACTTGTCGGGCTGGCTTTAAAACCAACAGATGAGACTCATCAGCCACTAGGACAGGCGTGCATCATATGCATTATATGTGATTTGTTTGGAATATCTAATTGTTTGCATCATTACTTGCTAATTGCCTAACTACCTTATCTGCTTCCTACTTGTGCATTTCTTTGTTGATATACTTGTGTTTGCATCTCAGTTACTGTTGGAAGTTGGGAGGTTTGCATGATTTGAAAAAGAGATATATAGTTAGACCGAAGATCCTTAAGCTAGTTGCCTGTTTTCAGTTTTCTCATGGTTTAGTTGTATTTATACACTTTGATTATAAATTTGGAAGTTCTAGGATTACCTTCGGCTTTCCCAAGACATTACATGTTAGATATTTGGGCACTGTTACCATGCTGAGAACCTCCGATTCTCATCCATGCGGATTTTGTGGTTTTCAGATGCATGACGTGAGGCTTTTCGCTGAGGCATTCTGGAGGCTTCTATTTTGGCGAAGATCCTTAGCTCTTGGGATTTGTTTTGATTATATATATACTTGTTTAGATACTATATTCTCCACTGTATATGTATATCTTGTATTACTTCTCTTAGAGGTTATTTTTCAGAAACAGGTTCTGTATATTGTCTTTTGGGTTGTCCTTTGGGAAGTTCCTTATATATGTATGTATACCTTATATGTTCGGACCGGTTATCTTTGCAAACCGAGTCCTGAGTCATGATATCTATATTTGGCACTCTCTTGTATATAATCTCGCATTAGCTTATTCCTTCCATGTTTCGTTTACGTTATCGACCGGAGTTTTGCGCTTTTCACTTTAACAGTTTTGATTTACCCCTTTTTCTTCAAAGACTCCTAGTTATAAACATTTTTGCAATACTATACGTACTAAATTTTGTTTTAAGAGGTCGTAATACCTCGCCACCTCTGTTTTATGACTTAAGCATAAGACTTCGTGTGGTAGGGTGTTACATTATGGTATCAGAGTAGTTCGTTCCTGTAGAGCCTGAGGGACGGACTGACTATGCTTCTATGCATTCTCTGTGTCTGTGTTTTTGTACTATTAGGATATCTGACTGATATAACTGTCATAAACGTTCATGAGCATGCATTTGGGACTTTGAAGCACTAGACCTCCGATATTGAGACTGATCAACTTGATATCGATTGTTTGGTGTGCATAGGAACCAGATGGCACCTCATGGACGCGGTCAAGGCCGTGGGAGAGGACTTACCGGTACTCATGGGCTGGAAACTAACCCGAATGACCCCGTGAACTTCATGGCTGTGTTGCAGAACATGGCAGCTGCTATGCAAGCCACTGTTGAGACACTCAGACAGCAGATGAACAGCCATACTAATAAGAGAAATCGTGGAAACGGGACTCACGGTTCGATGACGTTGGAGACCTTCTTGAAGGTCAATCTGCCAAAGTTCAAGGGAACCACCAATCCGACTGAAGTCGATACTTGGTTTCAGGCCATGGTGCAAGCACTACAAGCATAGCTGGTGCCCGAAGAGAATTGCGTCGAGTTTGCTACTTATCTGCTCCCTAGGGAAGGGTCGCATTGGTGGCAGGGAACCCGACATCTTCTACAGCAAGGTGACGATCCTATCACCTTAGATGCCTTCCAGAAGAAGTTCTATAATAAGTACTTTCCAAATTCCACCAGAACGGCCAAGGAATTGGAGTTACTACAGCTGAAGTAGGGTGCTATGTCTGTATCTGAGTATACAGATAAGTTTGAGGAGCTGTTCAGGTTCTCCCGCATGTGTCAAGGAGCTCCGGAAGACTTCGCGGAGTGGAAATACATCAAGTATGAAGGAAGGCTCCGAAGCAACATCTACAATTCAATAGGGCCTATGGAGATAAGGACTTTCTCCGAGTTGGTAAACAAGAGCAGAGTTACCGAAGAGTGTGTGAAAAAGGCAGGTGCAAAGAAAGGGAGCCATAGGGAACCATTTCTACCGAACCGAGGGAAGAACTCTGCTCCTAGAGGTCCGCCTTTCAAGTGGGAAGGCTTCGTACCACAGAGGACTCAGGGCCAGAATAACTTCAGAAGGCCTAACAATAACAATGTTCTAGGGAAGAATTTGAGAAGCATCTTCTGAATGAGAAGGCTTGTGCTAGATGTGGGAATTACCATCCTGGTGTTCCGTGCAAGGCTGGATGGGATTGTGTTACTCATGTGGTAATCTGGGGCATAAAGCCTCCAATTGTCCAGAGAATCTGAGACAGGGTGCTAGGAGAGCACAGTGATGAGCAGATAATTTATATGCTTTTTGGCATTATTTTCATATAGTTTTTAGTATGATTTAGTTAGTTTTTAGTATATTTTTATTAGTTTTTAAGAAAAATTCACATTTCTGGACTTTACTATGAGTTTGTATGTTTTTCTGTGATTTCAGGTATTTTCTGGCTGAAATTGAGGGACCTGAGCAAAAATCTAATTCAGAGGCTGACAAAGGACTGCTGATGCTGTTGGAGTCTAACCTCCCTGCATTCGAAATGGAATTTTTGGAGCTACAAAGTCCAAATGGCGCGCTCTCAATTGTGTTGGAAATTAGATATCCAGGGCTTTTCAGCAATATATAATAGTCCATACTTTTTCTGAGTTTAGATGATGCAAACTGGCGTTTAACGCCAGCTTTGTGCCTTATTCTGGCGTTAAACGCTAGAAACAAGTTACAAAGCAGAGTCAAATGCCAGAAATAAGTTACAAACTGGCGTTTAACTCCAAGGAAGACCTCTACACATGAAAGCTTCAATGCTCAGCCCAAGCACACACCAAGTAGGCTCGGAAGTAGATTTCTGCATCATTTACTCATTTCTGTAACCCTAGTAACTAGTTTAGTATAAATAGAACTTTTTACTATTGTATTAGACATATTTGGACGTCTAGTCCTTAGACCTAAGTCTTTTCCTCTATTTTTGAATTCATATTCCATTTAGGGAGGCTGGCCATTCGGCCATGCCTGGACCTTATCACTTATGTATTTTCAACGGTGGAGTTTCTACACACCATAGATTAAGGTGTGGAGCTCTGCTGTTCCTCGAGTATTAATTCAAAGTAATATTGTTCTTCTATTCAATTCATACTTATTCTTATTCTAAGATATTCATTCACACACAAGAACATGATGAATGTGATGATTATGTGACAGTCATCACCATTCTCACTTATGAATGCGTGATTGACAACCACTTCCGTTCTACATGAAGATAAGCTTGAATATATATCTCTTGGGTTTCTAATCAACGATTCACAGTGACTCCCCTCTGACAATGGGGCATCTGAATCCGAGATTAGAGTCTTCGTGGTATAGGCTAGAATCCATTGGCAACATTCTTGAGAGCCGGAAAGTCTAAACTTTGTCTGTGGTATTTCGAGTAGGATCTGGGATGGGATGACTGTGACGAGCTTCAAACTTGCGACTGTAGGGCATGGTGACAGACGCAAAAGGATAATAAATCCTATTCCTACACGATCAAGAACCAACAGCTGATTAGCCATACGATATCTGTGCATGGTATTTTTCATCTGAGACGAGCAATCCGACAGTTGATTAGCCGTACAGAAACCGTAGAGGACCATTTTCACTGAGAGGACGGGAAATAGCCATTGACAACGGTGACACCCAGCATACAGCTTTCCATAGAAAGGAGTCAGAAGGATTGGATGAAGGCAGTAGGAAAGCAGAGATTCAAGAGGGATAAAGTATCTCCATACACTTATCTGAAATTCCCACCAATGATTTACATAAGTATTTCTATCTTTATTTTCTGTTTATTTATCTTTTAATTATTAAAACCCCATAACTATTTGAATTCGCCTGACTGAGATTTACAAGATGATCATAGCTTACTTCAAGCAGACAATCTCCGTGGGATCGACCCTTACTCACGTAAGGTTTATTACTTGGACGACCCAGTGCACTTGCTGGTTAGTTGTGCGAAGTTGTGAGAAAGAGTGATATTACAATTGTGCGTACCAAGTTGTTGGCGCTACTGAGATCACAATTTCGTGCACCAAGTTTTTGGCGCCGTTGCCGGGGATTGTTCGAGTTTGGACAACTGACAGTTTATCTTGTTGCTCAGATTAGGTAATTTTCTTCTTGTTTCAACCTTTATTTTATTTTCAAAAAGTTTTCAAAAATCTTTCAAAATTTTTCTTTGTTTTCGTTTTTCCAAAAGGTAATTTTCGAAAAAATCCAATTTTTTTTAAAATCATAAAAACAAAAAATATTTTGTGTTTCTTGTTTGAGTCTTGAGTCAAATTTTAAGTTTGGTGTCAATTGCATATTTTTAATTTTCTAAAATTTTTTTCGAAAAATTCATGCATTGCATTCTTCATGATCTTCAAGTTGTTCTTGGTAAGTCTTCTTGTTTGATCCTCATATTTTCTTGTTTTGTGTCTTTTGTTGTTTTTCATATGCATTCTTTAATCCATAGTGTCTAAACATGAAAAATCTCTAAGTTTGGTGTCTTGCATATTTTTTTTCTCGAAAAATTTTCAAAAATAAGTTCTTGATGTTCATCATGATCTTCAAAGTGTTCTTGGTGTTCATCTTGACATTCACAGTGTTCTTGCATGCATCATTGGTTTTGATCCAAAATTTTCATATTTTGGGTCATATTTGTGTTTCTCTCTCTCATCATTATAAATTCAAAAAAATCAAAAAAACTATCCTTTCCTTATTTTCCTCATAAATTTTGAAATCTTTGGGTTAACTTAGTCAAAATTTTTTAAAATAAGTTGTTTCTTGTTAGTCAAGTCAAGATTTCAATTTTAAAAATCCTATCTTTTCAAAATCTTTTTCAAAAATCAAATCTTTTTCATTTTTTATTATTTTTGAAAATTTTTAAAATTTATTTTCAAAATCTGTTTCTTAATTTTATTTCATAATTTTCAAAAACTTTACTAACAATTAATGTGATTGATTCAAAAATTTGAAGTTTGTTACTTTCTTGTTAAGAAAAAGTTCAATCTTTAATTTCTAGAATCATATCTTTTAGTTTCTTGTTAGTCAAGTAATCAATTTTAATTTTAAAAAAATCAAATCTTTTTCAAAAAATTGCTTTTCAATCATATCTTTTTATTCACATCTTTTTCATATCTTTTCAATCATATCTTTTTGAAATCTTTTTCAAAATCAATTTCAATTTTCTAACTTTTTATCTTTTCAAAATTGATTTTCAAATCTTTTTCAACTAACTAATTGACTTTTTGTTTGTTTGTTTCTTATCTTTTTCAAAACCACCTAACTACTTTTCTATCTCTAATTTTCGAAAATCACTAACCATTTTTCAAAAAAATTTTTCGAAAACTCCTCTCTCTCATCTCCTTCTATTTATTTATTCATTTACTAACACTTATCTTCATCTAAAAAAATTTCAAACCCTCTCTTCTCTTTTGTGTTCGAATTTTTCTCTCCTCTTTCTTCTGTTCTTTTCTTCTTTTACTCACATAAAGGAATCTCTATACTGTGACATAGAAGATTCCTCTTCTTTTCTGTTCTTTTCTTTTTCATATGAGCAGGAGCAAGGACAAGGACATTCTTGTTGAAGTAGATCTTGAACCTGAAAGGACTCTGAAGAAGAAGTTAAGAGAAGCTAAATCACAACAATCCAGAGAAAACCTTACAGAGAATCTAGAAAAAGAAGGAGACATAGTCGAACCTAACAACAATGCAAGAAAGATGCTTGGTGACTTTACTGCACCAAATTCCAACTTACATGAAAGAAGCATCTCAATCCCTGCAATTGGAGCAAACAATTTTGAGCTAAAGCCTCAATTAGTTTCTCTAATGCAACAGAATTGCAAGTTTTATGGACTTCTATCAGAAGATCCTTTTTAGTTTTAACTAAATTCTTGCAGATCTATGATACTGTTAAGACCAATGGGTTTGATCCCGAGGTCTACAAGCTTATGCTTTTTCCTTTTGCTGTAAGAGATAGAGCTAGAGTATGGTTGGACTCTCAACCTAAAGATAGCCTGAACTCTTGGGATAAGCTGGTCACGGCTTTCTTAGCCAAGTTCTTTCCTCCTCAAAAGCTAAGTAAGCTTAGAGTGGATGTTCAAACCTTCAGACAGAAAGAAGGTAAATCCCTCTATGAAGCTTGGGAGAGATACAAGCAACTGACCAAAAAGTGTCCTTCTGACATGCTTTTAGAATGGACCATCCTGGATATATTCTATGATGGTCTGTCTGAATTGTCTAAGATGTCATTGGACGATTCTGCAGGTGGATCTATTCACCTGAAGAAAACGCCTGTAGAAGCTCAGGAACTTATTGACATGGTTGCAAATAACCAGTTCATGTACACTTCTAAAAGGAATCCTTTGAATAATAGGACGCCTCAGAGGAAGGGAGTTCTTGAAATTGATGCTTTGAATGTCATATTGGCTCAGAACAAAATATTGACTCAACAAGTCAATTTGATTTCTCAGAGTCTGAATGGATTGGAAAATGCATCCAACAGTACTAAAAAAGCATCTTCTGAAGAAGAAGCTTATGATCTTGAGAACCCTGCAATGGCAGAGGTGAATTACATGGGTGAAGGCTATGGAAACACCTATAATCCCTCATAGAGAAATCATCCAAATTTCTCATGGAAGGATCAACAAAAGCCCCAACAAGGCTTTAATAATGGTGGAAGAAATATGTTTAGCAATAGCAAGCCTTTTCCATCATCCTCTAGGCAACAGACAGAGAATTCTGAGTAGAGTCCCTTTAGCTTAGCAAACATAGTCTCTGATCTATCTAAGGCCACTCTAAGTTTCTTGAATGAAACAAGGTCCTCTATTAGGAATTTGGAGGCACAAGTGGGCCAGCTAAGTAAAAGAGTCACTGAAACTCCTCCTAGTACTCTCCCAAGCAATACAGAAGAGAACCCAAAAAGAGAGTGCAAGGCCATAACCTTACTTAGTGTGGCCGAATGCACAAAGGAGAAGGAAGACGTGAATCCCAGTGAGGAAGACCTCATGGGACGTCCTCTAGACAAAAAGGAGTTCCCAATTGAGGAACCTAAGGAATCTGAGGCTCACCTAGAGACCATAGATATTCCATTAAACCTCCTTTTACCATTCATGAGCTCTGATGACTATTCATCTTCTGAAGAAGATGAAGACATTATTGAAGGACAAGTTGCCCAGTATTTAGGAGCAATCATGAAGCTGAATACCAAGCTATTTGGTAATGAGACTTGGGAGGATGAGCCTCCATTGCTCATTAATGAACTGAATACCTGGGTTCAGCACACTTTACCTCAAAAGAAACAGGATCCTGGTACATTCTTAATTCCCTGTACCATAGGCACCATGACCTTTGAGAAGGCTCTGTGTGACATGGGGTCAGGTATAAACTTAATGTCACTCTCTGTAATGGAGAAACTGGGAATCTTTGAGGTACAGGCTGCCACATTCTCATTAGAGATGGCAGACAAATCCATAAAAAAGGCTTATAGACAGGTAGAGAACGTGCTAGCAAAGGTCAAAGGCCTTTACATCCCTGCTGATTTCATAATCCTAGACACTGGGAAGGATGAGGATGAATCCATCATCCTTGGAAGACCCTTCCTAGCCACAGTAAAAGCTGTGATTGATGTGGATAGAGGAGAGTTGGTCCTTCAACTGAATGAGGACTACCTTATGTTTAAAACTCAATGATCTCCCTCTGTAACTATGGAGAGGAAGCAAGAAAAGCTTCTCTCACTGCAGAGTCAACTAAAGCCCCCACAGTCAAACTCTAAGTTTGGTATTGGGAGGCCACAACCAAACTCTAAGTTTGGTGTTGAACCCCCACATTCAAACTCTAAGTTTGGTGTTGGGAGGTCCCAACAATTCTCTGAATATCTGTGAGGCTCCATGAGAGCCCAATGTCAAGCTATTGACATTAAAGAAGTGCTTATTGGGAGGCAACCCAATTTTTATTTATCTATGTTATTTCATGTTATTTTCTTTTTTTTAGGTTGATGATCATGTGGAGTCACAAAAATAATTGCAAAAATTAAAGAAAAATAAAAATAGCATTAAAAATAGCACAACCTGGAGGAGAGACTTACTGGCGTTTAAATGCCAGTAAGGGTAGCAGAATGGGTGTTTAACGCCCAGTCTGGCACCATTCTGGGCGTTAAACGCCAGAAAAAGCACCAGACTGGCGTTAAACGCCAGAAACAGGCTACAATCTGGCGTTAAACGCCAGAAACAGGTTGCAGCCTAGCGTTTAACGCCAGGAAAGGAATAAAAGCTGGCGTTTAACACCAGAAACAAGCAGCAATCTGGCGTTAAATGCCAGGATTGCGCAAGAAGGGCATTTTGTTTGCCTAATAGGAGCAGGGATGATACATCCTTGACCCCTCAGGATCTGTGGACCCCACAGGATCCCCACCTACCCTACCCCTCTCTCTCTCTTACTCACCAATCAAATCATATCATCTTCCCTATATTCTCTTCACCAATCACCTCCATATCTCTTCCCCAAAACCCCACCTACCTCACTTTAAAAATTCAAACACTTTTCCCTCCCAAACCCAACCCTAATGACTAAAACCCAACCCTACTCTCACCCCTATATAAATCCCTCACTACTCCTTCATATTCACACAACACAAACACCTTTCCCCCCTCTTGGCCGAATCACATATCTCCCTCTATCTCCTCCATTTTCTTCATCTTCCCCTTCTTTCTTTCTTCTTTTGCTCGAGGACGAGCAAACCTTTTAAGTTTGTTGTGGTAAAAGTATTACTTTTTTATTTTTCCATAACCATTTATGGAACCTAAGGCCAGAGAAACCTCTAGAAAGAGGAAAGGAATGGCAAAAGCTTCCACCTCCGAGCCATGGAAGATGGAGAGATTCATCTCAAAGGTCCATCAAGACCACTTCTATGAAGTTGTGGCCAAGAAGAAGGTGATCCCTGAGGTCTCTTTCATGCTCAAGAAAAATGAGTATCCAAAAATCTGACATGAGATCCGAAAAAGAGGTTGGAAAGTTCTTACCAACCCCATTTAACAAGTCAGAATCTTAATGGTTCAAGAGTTCTATGCCAATGCATGGATTACAAGGAACCATGATCAAAGTATGAACCCGAATCCAAAGAATTGGCTTACAATGGTTCGGGAAAAATACTTAGATTTCAGTCCAAAAAATGTAAGGTTGGCCTTCTACTTGCCAATAATGCAAGAAAATGTACGCCCTACACTAGAAGGGTCAACTTTGATCAAAGGTTAGACCAAGTCCTCATGGACATATGTGTGGAAGGAGCTTAATGGAAAAGAGACTCAAGAGGCAATTCGGTTCAATTGAGAAGACCAGACCTTAAGCCTGTGGCTAGAGGATGGTTGGAGTTCATCCAATGCTCCATCATTCCCACTAGTAACCGATCTGAAGTGACTGTGGATCGGGCTATCATGATCCATAGAATCATGATTGGGGAGGAAGTGGAAGTTCATGAGATCATACCTCTAGAACTCTACAAGGTGGCTGACAAGTCATCCACCTTGGCAAGGTTAGCTTTTCCTCATCTCATTTGTCATCTATGCAATCTAGCTGGGATTGACATAGAAGAAGACATCCTCATTGAAGAGGACAAGCCCATCACTAAGAAAAGGATGGAGCAAACAAGAGGGCTCATTCATGGACCTCAACAAAAGCATGAGGAGGATCCTCATCAAGAAATTCCTGAGATGCTTCAAAGGATGCAATTTCCTCCACACAACTATTGGGAACAACTCAACACCTCCTTGGAAGGCTTGAGTTACAACATAGACCAACTAAGGGTGGAGCACCAAGAGCACTCAATCATTCTCCATGAGATTAGAAAATATCAAAGAGCTATGAGGGAGGAGCAACAAAGACAAGGAAGAGACATAGAGAAGCTTAGGCATTCCATTGGTTCTTCAAGAGGAAGACGCCACCCTCACTAAGGTGGACTCATTCCTTAATCTTCTTGTCTATTTATTTTTTGTTTTCGATTTTTGAGCTTCATGTTTGTCTATGTTTGTGTCTTCATTACATGATCATTAGTGTCTAGTGTCTATGTCTTAAAGCTATGAATAATTCCATGAATCCTTCACCTCTCTTAAATGAAAAATGTGCTTAATTACAAAAGAACAAGAAGTACTTGGATTTCGAACTTTATCTTGAAATTAGTTTAATTAGTTTGATGTGGTAGCAATACTTTTTATTTTCTAAATGAATACTTGAACAGTGCATATTTTTTATAGTGAAATTTATGAATGTTAACATTGTTAGCTCTTGAAAGAATGATGAACAAAGAGAAATATTATTGATAATCTGAAAAATCATGAAATTGATTCTTGAAGCAAGAAAAAGCAGTGAAAAAAATGGCAAAAAAAAAGAAAAAAAGAAAGAAAAAGAAAAAGCAAGTAGAAAAAGCCAATAGCCCTTTAAACCAAAAGGTAAGGGTAAAAAGGATCCAAGGATTTGAGCATTAATGGATAGGAGGGCCCAAGGAAATAAAATCCAGGCCTAAGCGGCTAAATCAAGCTGTCCCTAACCATGTGCTTGTGTCGTGAAGGTCAAAGTGAAAAGCTTGAGACTGAGTGGTTAAAGTCATGATCCAAAGCAAAAAGAGTGTGCTTAAGAAATCTGGACACCTCTACTTAGGGACTTTAGCAAAGCTGAGTCACAATCTAAAAAGGTTCACCCAGTTATGTGTCTGTGGCATTTATGTATCCGGTGGTAATACTGAAAAGCAAAGCTCTTAGGGCCACGACCAAGACTCATAAAGTAGCTGTGTTCAAGAATCAACATACTTAACTAGGAGAATCAATAACACTATCTAAAATTCTAAGTTCCTATAGATGCCAATCATTCTGAATTTCAAAGGATAAAGTGAGATGCCAAAACTGTTCAGAAGCAAAAAGCTACTAGCCCCGCTTATCTAATTGGGACTAAGTTTCATTGATATTGTGAGATTCATTGTATATTCTCTTCTTTTTATGATTTTTTGTTTTCAGTTGCTTGGGGACAAGCAACAATTTAAATTTGGTGTTGTGATGAGCGGATAATTTATACGCTTTTTGGCATTATTTTCATATAGTTTTTAGTATGATTTAGTTAGTTTTTAGTATATTTTTATTAGTTTTTAAGAAAAATTCACATTTCTGGATTTTACTATGAGTTTGTGTGTTTTTCTATGATTTCAGGTATTTTATGGCTGAAATTGAGGGACCTGAGCAAAAATCTGATTCAGAGGCTGACAAAGGACTACTGATGCTATTGGAGTCTGACCTCCCTGCACTCGAAATAGAGTTTTTGGAGCTACAGAAATCCAAATGACGCGCTTTTAATTGCGTTGGAAAGTAGACATCTAGGGCTTTCCAGAAATATATAATAGTCCATACTTTGTCCGAGTTTAGACGACGCAAACTGGCGTTTAACGCCAGCTTTTTGCCCTATTCTGGCGTTAAACGCCAGAAACAAGTTGCAAAGCAGAGTCAAACACCAGAAACAAGTTGCAAACTGGTGTTTAACTCCAAGGAAGACCTCTATACGTGAAAGCTTCAATGCTCAGCCCAAGCACACACCAAGTGGGTCCAGAAGTGAATTTCTGCATCATTTACTCATTTCTGTAACCCTAGTAACTAGTTTAGTATAAATAGAACTTTTTACTATTGTATTAGACATATTTGGACGTCTAGTCCTTAGACCTAAGTCTTTTTCCCTATTTTAGAATTTATGTGCCATTTAAGGAGGCTGGCCATTCGGCCATGCCTGGACCTTATCACTTATGTATTTTCAACGGTGGAGTTTCTACACACCATAAATTAAGGTGTGGAGCTCTGCTGTTCCTCGAGTATTAATTCAAAGTACTATTGTTCTTCTATTCAATTCATGCTTATTCTTATTCTAAGATATTCATTTGCACAGAAAAACATGATGAATGTGATGATTATGTGACAGTCATCACCATTCTCACTTATGAATGCGTGATTGACAACCACTTCCATTCTACATGAAGATAAGCTTGAATGTATATCTCTTGGGTTTCTAATCAACGATTCACATCGACTCTCCTCTGACAATAGGGCATCTGAATTCGAGATTAGAGTCTTCGTGGTATAGGCTAGAATCCATTGGCAGCATTCTTGAGATCTGAAAAGTCTAAACCTTGTCTGTGGTATTCCGAGTAGGATCTGGGATAGGATGACTGTGACGAGCTTCAAACTAGCGACTGTAGGGTGTGGTGACAGATGCAAAAGATTCCTACACGATCGAGAACCAACAGCTGATTAGCCATACGATATCTGTGCATGGTATTTTTCATCCGAGACGAGCAATCCAACAGTTGATTAGCCATACAGAAACCGTAGAGGACCATTTTCACTGAGAAGACGGGAAGTAGCCATTGAGAACGGTGACAGCTAGCATACAGCTTGCCATAGAAAGGAGTCAGAAGGATTGGATGACGGCAGTAGGAAAGCAGAGATTCAAGAGGGATAAAGCATCTCCATACACTTATCTGAAATTCCCACCAATGATTTACATAAGTATTTCTGTTCCGAGGGTTACCTGAAATTGTAGGTCGATCTCGGACGAGATCTTCTGTGCTGGTCGGAACTGATGTGTCCGGCTGGTGAATAGCGGCCGGAGCTGGTGTGTCTGACTTGTTGGACTAGATGTGCTGCTGTTCCTTTGTCACCGAAGGGTGGGGGATACCTGCAAGGGACTCCGATGCTTAAGTTAGCAAGGGGATTAAGCAGGTATTGAGTAGAATCAGAGTATGAGTTATACCTGGGTGCTCCAGTGTATTTATAATGGTGAGAAGTGACCTTTCTGGATAAGATAAGTTAGTTATCTTATCTTATCTTATCTTTAGGTGAGGTGATAAACCCCGTTTTGACGGTTTATCTTGCATTGATTTTAAGAGATTTTAATACCTTTTAACCACATTTATTCAATGAATTAGCATATTTTTGTGATTGTCTCCTTATTTGTGCTTAGATGTGAAAACATGCTTTCTAGACCTTAAAGTAGCTAAATTCAATTGACCTTTGATTCCACTAGATACCTTGTTATGTTTGTTAGTGATTTCAGATTGAAAAGGCTAGGAATGGATCAAAGGAGTGAAGAGGGAAAGCATGCAAAGTGGAGAAATCATGAAAAGTCAAAGAAGTTGAACTCACCCATGGACGCACGCGCGCACCTGGCGCTTGCGCGCACCTTGCGAATCACCCCATGGACGCATACGCGTGCTGTGCGCGTACGCGTCGGTGATGGTTTATGATTTTTTAATGAAAACGTGACCAACGAATTCTCAAGGGTTGTGGGGCCCAATTCCAACCAACTTTGGCCCCTAAATTGCTATTTAAAGCCAAGGATTGAAGAGCAAAGGGGGATTAGTTCATTCACACTCATTAGGATTAGTTTTAGAAGTAGTTTCTAGAGAGAGAAGCTCTCACTTCTCTCTAGGATTAGGATTAGGATTAGGTTTAGTTCTTAGATCTAGATTTTAATACATCTTCTTCTACTTCTATCTTCTCAATTCCTTGCTGTTACATTCATTCTCCTTCCATTCTTTTTTTTGTAATTTCCTTTATGTTGTTCTTATACTTTGTTGTAGATCTACTATTGTTCCTTCCATTTTCTTTCAATTCAATAAGAGGTAATTCATAATAATTGTTTTTCTTTGCTTTTATATTGTTGATTTCTTGCCTTTGTAGTTAGATCTCTCTTTAATTCTTGCAATTTATGTTGTTTACTTTTATTGCCTTTTATGTGTTTGTTGAAATGTCTCTTCTAGTTATAGTATAGATTTTGTTCCTCTTGGCCTAGGTAGAGTAATTAGTGACACTTGAGTTATCTAATTCCTTTGTTGATTGGTAATTGGAGAGATTGCTAATTGGTTTGGAGTGCACTAAAGCTAGTCCTTCCTTGGGAGTTGGCTAGGACTTGTGGCTCAAGTCAATTCATCCACTTGACTTTCCTTTATTTAGTAGGGGTTAACTAAGTAGTAGCAATGAATAATTCTCATCACAATTGAGAAGGATAACTAGGATAGGACTTCTAATTTTCATACCTTGCCAAGAGCCTTTTATAGTTGTTAGTTTATTTTCATTGCTATTTACTTTTCATGCCTCTTATCCAAAACCCCAAAACACATTTCTAACCAATAACAAAACACTTCATTACAATTTCTAGGGAGAACGACCCGAGGTTTGAATACTTCGGTTTATAAATTTTAGGGGTTTGTACTAGTGACAAACAACTTTTTGTATGAAAGGATTATTGATTGGTTTAGAAACTATACTTGCAACGAGAATTCATTTGTGAAATTCTATACCATCAAAAATCCAATCATCAAAATGGCGCCGTTGCCGGGGAATTGCAATGGTGTTATGTTATTGGTTATTGTATATATGTGAATATTGTGAATAGCTTGATCTTTTGGATTGCTTGTTAGTTTTTTCTAGTCTTAGTATTTTTTTTCATTATTTCTTATTAGTTTTTGTTTCTTATTTGCTCTTGCTACCATGAATTCTCACTTTGGCTATGAGTGTGATTACAACTATGTTGTAGGTGATGAGAACTATAATGAGAATGTGTATCAAGGATGGGATAACCAAAGGTGGGAGGAGCCATATGCTTATGATCAATCCTCATGGCAACAACCTCCACCAATGCACTATGAAGAAGAGCCATTCAATGATGCATATCAATCCAATGGCTATGGTGAATCTCCTTGTGACTTTCAAGAACCACCACCATATGCCTATGATCCATATCCTCAACATAACTCTCAACCATACTCACAAGCCCCTTCTTACCAACCACCTTCATATGACCCTAATCCATATCTATCCTACCAACAACCATATGAGCCATATGAACCACATATAGAGCCACCACAATTCCAACATCAACATTTTCAAGAGCCACCTCCTCCACACTATTACCAAGATGAACCACCCCCAATATATGAAAATTTTCAACCACAAGATGAATTCTACCTTCCACCACAACCTCACATGGAAGAATATTCATGTCCATCGATCCAAGAGCCATATGATCCCTATCATGATATCCAAGCGGAACAAGAGTCAAGGGATCGTCTCAAGGAAGCATTGGATCAATTTCAAGCAACCATGGAGTGTGTTGTGCAACAAGTGGAAAGAGTGGAGAATATTGAACCACCACAACTCTACCAAGAAGAACCATCTTCCCAAAATAATGAATCCTTCCACCCACCCCAGTCTCTAATGGATAAAACCCTTGGTGTTCTTGTTCAAGGGAAAGAAGAGATGAAAAGGGATGTGCAAAATTTCATGGCCGCCTTGGATGCGGTAACAAATCAATTAGCATCCCAATGTTTGAACACTCAAGGAACTCCCATGGCTACATGTGGAGAATCGAATGAAGAATATAGCATGAAGGAGAGATTGGAAACCCCGGTGGGAAATGAAGGAAGTTGCTTTGTATTGGAACAATTGGAGGAAGCTTTAATTGATGAAGACAAGGAAGAAGTGGTAGAAGACTTAGGAGATGTGGAGCCTCCATGGGAACATAGAGTTGAAGAAAACCCCTCCAAGATGATTGAAATCGATGCTAGGGAGGAAATTGCACACCTTCCAAGGCATATTCCATATGAAGACTTGGATGGGATAGAGCAAGAATTGAGTTCCCATGGCAATGAAGAGCAAGCATCAAGTCCTAGTGGTGGAGAATCCTTTGAACTTGAAGAATCTTCTCCCGGTGCATTTGAAAATATTGTGGAGGTAAACTTCTTTCACCCTCCCAATTATAGTTTGATTAAGGGGAAAGGCTTAGATAGTATTAATGAACAAAGGATTAAATTAGAGAAATCTTGTGAAGAGGTGGAAGTCCTTAGAAATAGAAGGATGGGAGTGGAATACGCTTTGTCAAGATCGTTGGAAGCATCTTTGCCTAGGTTTTCATCTACTCCTTCACTTGAGTGGGTAAAATTCATTTCTATTAGATTTATCGTCCTACTTGAGTATGGCTTGCTTGAAACGGATGGTCAACTTAGGATGCTTTGTGGGATGAAGCGTAAGCGAAAGATGTTTCGTGGTTGGCGTTGCAAATCAAGGCTCATTTTGGTTGATACTTCAAGAGTTGAATACAAAGGTGGGAATAGTGCTCAAATAGATGGGTCTAGGAGGTTTGTTGGGAACTTCATAGAGAATTCATCTTGTTCACCACCCGGATGGACCAATAATGATGATCAACTTCAATACAGGTGTGAAAATAAAGTGTGGGATCCTGGATTAGAAAAAGAGGATCAACATTGGGAGCCCCAAGCTTGTGAAGAACTCCATCAACACTTGGCTCAACCCATAGGAAATCTTGGGGCACAATGGAGAACCAAGCATTGGTGGGAGTTCCAAGATGAATACAAGCACAAGCCACCTTGATGAGGAGCTCCCCATAAGTCCAACTTAAGGACAATAAATAAAAGTGCTAGGTGGGAGACACCCCACCATGGTAACATCTTTTCATTTTCTCTTTTGTAAATAGTGTAGAATCTAGTTGATTTCATATTTTGTTTAGTTAGTTGAGTATATTTGGTAGTTTAGTATGTTAAATAAGGTTTTATGGTATTTTGGTAGCTGTTTAGAGGTTTAGAATGCTTAGATTGGTGCAAAAACATAGGAAAATTTTGAAAAACAGAGCACCATTCACGCGCACGCGTACATGGCGCGTACGCGCACTTTAAGCATTTTCGACCACTTACGCGCACGCGTACATGGCTCGCGCGCGTAGATGCAGAAGTTCCACTCCCAGCCAACAAACCCGAGGGTTAGGCCTTCACTGTGCGAACGTTGAGCCCCAGGCCCAACATTATCCGCGCGTAAGCGCCCATCGTGCTGAATTCGTAATGCACGCGCAAGTGCACATGCCGTGCGCGCGTCGATTAGGCCACCTGCACCCCTGGTACTTTTGCCAGAGAGTTGTGCGAATTCCGGGCCAACATTGAGCCGCCGGCCTGGCTAGCCACCCACGCGGACGCGCACGGTACGCGTCCGCGCCTATGCCCATACCCCCATCTACGCGTTAGCGCACTATACGCGTCCGCGCTTCCCTCTCTGTTCCATCACCCCCGCGCGCGCCACATGTGCGCGTTCGCGTGGATACCCTTTCTTCCATCCGCTTCTTTTCTTCTCCTCTTTCTATTTCTTTCCTTCTCCTTTCTTCTTCCCTTCTCCTATCCCTCATCCAACACTTCCAAACACCATTGATAACCATTTATTTTAGTTAACTAATTAGTTAGTTACTAGTTGATTAGTTAGTTAGTCTTAGTTAGTTTTCCTTTCATTTTCTCTTTTTCATTGTAAGTGTTGGATTGATATTCTTGTTTACCATTAATTGCTGCTGAGTATTGAAAAGGGATGTTTTCTTAACATCCTTATGTTTATAACCTTTGTTGGATTCTATGATTGAGGTTATATTTTGCTACTTGGTTTTGAGTTTTTCATGCTTACCTTTTCAAAAATACCAAGTGATGAGGATTGCCTTCGAGCTTATAACTCTTTTGAATTGCATGTTGTAGCTAGCCACCATGTGATTTAAACTCTCTCTTTGAGTGGGCAATTTCTTGATGGATGTGTGCATTAACCTTAATGCATTGTGTTCATGATTATATGCATCCATATGTTGACTTGAATGCTTTCATGCTTCTTTAACGCTTGTTTTATCTTACAAGTTTACTTAAAGCATCTCAAGCACACTAGGATAAGTGAAGTGCATGCTTCTTTTGTGACATAACTTTTAGGCTAATGTGTATTCTAAACTGCGCAATTTAGAATTCACACACTTATTTGTCATTCATGTCACACTAATTCACTCACTCAATTCTAGTGATTTACCTCACTCCAACAATGTGTGCTTCCTTGCTTTTATATTGTCTCATCTTATGGTGTTATCTTTTTGTTTTTTTTTATGATGAATGCACCACAAGCAGACATGGAAGCAAGACTAAGAACACGCAGCAATTCGGAGAGTCGCCGTACCCCCTTGCTCATCTTTGAGTGCACCGAGGACGGTGCAAACTTTTAAGTGTGGGGAGGTCATCCGACCAGTCGGTGATTTTGGGTGACAAATTCCTAATCCCCAACACTTTTGCATTTCATTTTAGGTTTTAAGGATTCTTTGTTGCATTTTCTTAGTTTTACATATGTATACACAATAAGCTTAGTCAAAATAATGAAATTTTTCAAGGATTTCTATCTATAGGGCACCGATTGATTTGAGTGAAAACTTTTCATAGAACTTGCTTGAATTATATATATTGTGAAACATGGTTTTTGAACTAAGAACACAAGCAAGTGAGATTTGAGCCTAATGGTGTGGTTACATCTTATAACCACTTATTTTTCCTTCTTGTGTGCATTATTCTCTTCCTATGATTGTAATCTTTGATTTGTTTGATTCTTTATGTCCATTATTTTGTGTATTCATGCATTTATATGATTGAGGCCATCATTTCATTAGATCACTTACCCAAATGACCTTACCTTTCATCTTCCATTATTAGCCAATTTGAGCCTACGCTTAACCCACTTGTTCTTATTTTAGCACATTAAAAGCTTAAAGCGAAAAACAATAAATGTCCTTAATTTGGATATTTGATTGGCTTAGGCTAGTGTGTGTGAGTATCATTCAAGTGTGGGAATCTTGGGACATTGGGTGAATAAAAGGGTGTATTTTGTATTTTGTTGAAAATATTGGGAATTGGGTACATGCTCATGTATTGATCAAATGTATAGACCTTATGCATTGATGCTCTTGTATATAGAAAGAAAAAAATGAGAAAAACAAAAGAAAAAAAAGAAAAGAAAAAAAGAAAAATAATATGGAAAAGAAAAAAGAAAAAAATAGAAAAAGAAAAAAAATAAGAAAAAGAAAGAAATAAAAAGGGGACAAAATGCCCCAAAGCAAAGTGAAGCTCAATAAAGATCAATGCATAAGTGTTGTGAAATGAAAAGGAAATGCATGAGTATGTGGAAAAATGAAGAATGGGTAGTTGGTTAGAACTTAATCATATAGGATGTCATAGGTTAGGTGGGAAGTCTAAGCTTATCAAAAATTCAAATCTCAAGCTCACTTGACCAAATATGCATCCTACCTTGACCCTAACCCCATTACAACCTAAAGAAAAGACCTCATGATAGATGTGTGCATGCATGAAATATATGTTGATTGTGAGATGAAAAACAAATCTTAGAAAGCATAATTAGGGGAGAATTGAGTGAATCAACCCTAAACACTTGAGCGAATAGAGTGCAAACACTACCGGTGAGGGTTCAATTGCTCAATTACATGTTTCCACCCATAAGTGTCAATTTTCATGCAAGTTTGTAAAAATTATTTAATAACTCAATTCAATTATGGATTAGACTTGCTAGTGCTTAGCCCTTGTGCATATATGCTTCTTGGGAATTGATTTATTTTACCAAGCAATTGCATTCATTTAGATAGTTGCATATAGGTAGATTGCATTTAGTTAGCTCCATTGAATAAATGCCATACCCTTTACTTCATTCTTAGTTTAAGCATGAGGACATGCTTGGTTTAAGTGTGGGGAGGTTGATAAACCCCGTTTTGACGGTTTATCTTGCATTGATTTTAAGAGATTTTAATACCTTTTACCCACATTTATTCAATGAATTAGCATAGTTTTGTGATTGTCTCCTTATTTGTGCTTAGATGTGAAAACATGCTTTCTAGACCTTAAAGTAGCTAAATTCAATTCACCTTTGATTCCACTAGATACCTTGATATGTTTGTTAGTGATTTCAGATTGAAAAGGCTAGGAATGGATCAAAGGAGTGAAGAGGAAAAGCATGTAAAGTGGAGAAATCATGAAAAGTCAAAGAAGTTGAACTCGCCCATGGACGCACGCGCGCACCTGGCGCTTGCGCGCACCTTGCGAATCACCCCATGGACGCGTACGCGTGCTGTGCGCGTACGCGTCGGTGCTGGTTTATGATTTTTTAATGAAAACGTGACCAACGAATTCTCAAGGGTTGTGGGGCCCAATTCCAACCAACTTTGGCCCCTAAACTGCTATTTAAAGCCAAGGATTGAAGAGCAAAGGGGGATTAGTTCATTCACACTCATTAGGATTAGTTTTAGAAGTAGTTTCTAGAGAGAGAAGCTCTCACTTCTCTCTAGGATTAGGATTAGGTTTAGTTCTTAGATCTAGATTTTAATATATCTTCTTCTACTTCTATCTTCTCAATTCCTTGCTGTTACATTTATTCTCCTTCCATTCTTTTTTTTGTAATTTCCTTTATGTTGTTCTTATACTTTATTGTAGATCTACTATTGTTCCTTCCATTTTCTTTTAATTCAATAAGAGGTAATTCATAATAATTGTTCTTCTTTGCTTTTATATTGTTGATTTCTTGCCTTTGTAGTTAGATCTCTCTTTAATTCTTGCAATTTATGTTGTTTACTTTTATTGCCTTTTATGTGTTTGTTGAAATGCCTCTTCTAGATATAGTATAGATTTTGTTCCTCTTGGCCTAGGTAGAGTAATTAGTGACACTTGAGTTATCTAATTCCTTTGTTGATTGGTAATTGGAGAGATTGCTAATTGGTTTGGAGTGCACTAAAGCTAGTCCTTCCTTGGGAGTTGGCTAGGACTTGTGGCTCAAGTCAATTCATCCACTTGACTTTCATTTATTTAGTAGGGGTTAACTAAGTGGTAGCAATGAACAATTCTCATCACAATTGAGAAGGATAACTAGGATAGGACTTCTAATTTTCATACCTTGCCAAGAGCCTTTTATAGTTGTTAGTTTATTTTCATTGCCATTTACTTTTCATGCCTCTTATCCAAAACCCCAAAACACATTTCTAACCAATAACAAAACACTTCATTACAATTCATAGGGAGAACGACCCGAGGTTTGAATACTTCGGTTTATAAATTTTAGGGATTTTTACTAGTGACAAACAACTTTTTGTATGAAAGGATTATTGATTGGTTTAGAAACTATACTTGCAATGAGGTCAGCTTATCTTCAACGGAACCGCCTTTATCTCTGTAGGCTGGGATTGCCTCTGGATTTGGGTCGTGTTCCTCTATTTGGGCCCTTTATTGGGCTTTCCTGTCGATTTGGCCGAGCTCTTTTGAGAAGAGGTCGGATAGTCTGACCTGAAGAGGTTGGTTTCCTTGTCGCTAAACATCCTGGGTCGGTCAGCTCGACCTAGGGTATGAACAGTGCCCCTGCTTGAGCTCGGTTTTCTTGTTTGAGGTCGAGTCTTTTGACGTCGGTCCTTCTTTTAGTGAAACCGAGTTCAAGCATTTTGTCGATTTCTTCTTTTGTAGATATGTGAATGTAGAACATTTTCCTCTAAAAGCGCGCGCTTTTGTATTAGCGCTTTTTTGGGAACGCAAGCGATTTTAACATCCGCTTTTAATTGGCATTAATTTCCCCCATTCTCTCTTGGCTTTATTTTGATTTTTCTCGATCAAAAACAGTTTTTCTTCTTCATTTCGTAACTTCTCCCTTTACTCTCTCGTTTTCTGTTTCTCTCATCTGCTCTTTGTCTTTCGTTTGCGCGTCTGCTTTCTTGCGTTGCGGCGTCACTTGGCAATTTTCTGGGCAGCCTTTGTTTCTGCGCTTCCATTCTTTTCTTCGAAGCTTCTTTCGTCTCCAGGTTAGTCCCATTTCGTGTTTCCTCATTTATTTTTGACCTTGCGATGGAGTTTTCCTTTTGATTTTCCTTTTGGAGAAAGTTTGGATCTTTCTGTTTTTATCATGCTTGACTTGTTGCATGCTCTGGATTTTTCCCCTTTTTTGGTGCAAATCTCTTCTTTGTTTGCTTGAATCTTTTTCTTTTGCATGTTGCTGCCATTTCTGTCTGTGCTTTTGCTGATGATTTTTTACTTGATTTCAAAAAAGTTTGCGCCTTTGCTGTTTTTCTTCTTAGTCCTTTTGGTGTTCTGATAAACTGTAGCAGTAGTGTTTTTCACTGATAAACTGTATGAGCGATACTTTTTCTGATAAACTGTAGAAGGGTGGTGTTTTTGCATTTTTTGCTTCTTTTGTTTCTTTCGGGATTTTATTTTCTTTTTGATGAGTGCCGAGATGTAGGCTATAGAAATAACTTGAAAACCTTGCCTGTTTACTGCCTCCAAGGGATGCCCCCAGACTTTCTTATCTTGAGTCTTGGGGTTTTCCCTTTCTGTTTGTCGAGATGTTTTCTGCAATATTCCTTTTATGGGCTGGTTAGTTCGAACCTTAATGGTGTGAGCCTGGAAGTACGGGCGGAGTCATCGAGATGTTAGAATGAGGGTATAGGCAAATTTTTCTATTTTCTGGTAGTTCAGCTCGGATCCCTGTAGCGCTTTGCTAATGAAGTAGACGGGTTGTTGCCCATGTTCTTCTTCTCTGACTAGTGCTGAGGCTATTGCCCGGCTCCTGATGAGCGGATAATTTGTACGCTTTTTGGCATTTTTTTAGTATGTTTTTAGCATGATCTAGTTAGTTTTTAGTATATTTTTATTAGTTTTTAGTTAAAATTCACTTTTCTGGACTTTACTATGAGTTTGTGTGTTTTTCTGTGATTTCAGGTATTTTCTGGCTGAAATTGAGGGACCTGAGCAAAAATCTGATTCAGAGACTAAAAAGGACTGCAGATGCTGTTGGATTCTGACCTCCCTGCACTCGAAGTGGATTTTCTGGAGCTACGGAAATCCAATTGGCGCGCTCTTAACGGCGTTGGAAAGTAGACATTCTGGGCTTTCCAGAAATATATGATAGTCCATACTTTGCCCAAGATTTGATGGCCCAAACCGGCGTTCAAAGTCACCCTCAGAATTCCCAGCGTTAAACGCCGGAACTGGCACAAGGATGGGAGTTAAACGCCCAAACTGGCATAAAAGCTGGCGTTTAACTCCAAGAGAAGTCTCTACACGAAAAATGCTTCAATGTTCAGCCCAAGCACACACCAAGTGGGCCCGGAAGTGAATTTTTATGTCATTTACTCATATCTGTAAACCCTAGGCTACTAGTTTTCTATAAGTAGGACCTTTTACTATTGTATTATCATCTTGGTTCTTCTGGTTCCCTCTCTGGGACCGAAGCCAATGATCACTTTTGTTCTTATGTATTTTCAACGGTGGAGTTTCTACACACCATAGATTAAGGTGTGGAGCTCTGCTGTACCTCGAGTATTAATGCAATTACTATTGTTCTTCTATTCAATTCCGCTTGTTCTTGTTCTAAGATATCACTTGTTCTTCAACTTGATGAATGTGATGATCCGTGACACTCATCATCATTCTCACCTATGAACGTGTGCCTGACAACCACCTCCGTTCTACCTTAGATTGGGTGGATATCTCTTGGATTCTTTAACCGGAATCTTCGTGGTATAAGCTAGAATTGATGGCGGCATTCAAGAGAATCCGGAAGGTCTAAACCTTGTCTGTGGTATTCTGAGTAGGATTCAATGATTGAATGACTGTGACGAGCTTCAAACTCCTGAGGGCTGGGCGTTAGTGACAGACGCAAAAGAATCACTGGATTCTATTCCGACCTGATTGAGAACCGACAGATGGATAGCCGTGCCGTGACAGGGTGCGTTGAACATTTCCACTGAGAGGATGGGAGGTAGCCACTGACAACGGTGAAACCCTTGCATACAGCTTGCCATGGAAAGGAGTAAGAAGGATTGGATGAAGACACTAGGAAAGCAGAGAGACGGAAGGAACACAGCATCTCCACACGCTTATTTGAAATTCCCACCAATGAATTACATAAGTATCTCTATCTTTATCTTTATGTTTTATTCATCATTTATAACCATTTGAGTTTGCCTGACTAAGATTTACAAGGTGACCATAGCTTGCTTCATACCGACAATCTCTGTGGGATCGACCCTTACTCGCGTAAGGTTTATTACTTGGACGACCCAGTACACTTGCTGGTTAGTTGTGCGAAGTTGTGATAAAGAGTTGAGATTACAATTGTGCGTACCATGTTGATGGCGCCATTGATGATCACAATTTCGTGCACCAAGTTTTTGGCGCCGTTGCCGGGGATTGTTGAGTTTGGACAACTGACGGTTCATCTTGTTGCTTAGATTAGGTATCTTTTCTTCAGAGTTCTTAAGAATGAATTCTAGAGTTTCATGATGATCTGTTGAAGTCTGGCTGGCTGTGAAGCCATGTCTAATTTTATTGGACCGAGGTTTCAACTTATCATCACAAGAGCCTGTTGATTTCTATCAATCTTGCTGTTGGAGCAATGATCTGCTAAGGCTTGGCTGGCCATTGGCCATGTCTAGTGTTTTGGACCGAAGCTTTCTTTGAAAGCTTGGCTGGCTATGAAGCCATGTCTAATTCCTGGACCGGAGTCTTAGACTAAACATTGCATGATTCCTGGAATTCTCATTAAGAATTTTGATATCTTTATTTTCTTTTCCACTTAATTTTCGAAAAAAAAAACCAAAAAAATTACAAAATCATAAAATCAAAAAATATTTCTTGTTTGAGTCTAGTGTTTCATTTTAAGTTTGGTGTCAATTGCATGTTTCTATTCTTCTTGCATTTTCGAACTCATGCATGTGTCTTCATTAATCTTCAAGTTGTTCTTGATGATTTCATTGCTCTAATTTTTAAATTCTCTTGACTTGAGTGTTTATGTGTCTCATATGCATTCTCATTTTGTTAGTGTCAGTAGTATACAAACTGCTAAGTTTGGTGTCTTGCATGCATTGTTTATTTGATTTTAGTTGCATTTTAATTACTCCTCATTATTAAAAATCCAAAAATATTTTTAATTTGTGTCTTTTCAAGTCAATAATACAGAGAATTGAAGATTCAGAACATACTGCAGAGGAATTACACAGAAAAAGCTGGGCGTTCAAAATGCCCAGTGAGGAAGGCAAACTGGCGTTTAAACGCCAGCCAGGGTGCCTGGCTGGGCATTTAACGCCCAAAAAGGTAGTAGTTTGGGCGTTAAACGCCAGAATGTGCACCATTCTGGGCGTTTAACGCCAGGATGGCACAAGAGGGAAGATTCTGTTTTCAATGCAAATTTTTTTTCAAGTTTTCAAAATTTTTCAAAATCAAATCTTTTTCAAATCATATCTTTTCAATCAAATCTTTTTCAAAATCAATTTCTTTCCATTTTCAAAAATACTTGCTATCAATTAATGATTTGATTCAACAATTCAAGTATGTTGCCTTTTCTGTTGAGAAAGGTTTAATGTTTGAATCATATCTTTTCTTGTTAGCCAAGTTATTAATTTTTTTTTAAAATCAAATCTTTTTAAAATGTTTTTCAAATCATATCTTCTCAATCACATCTTTTTTAAAACCAATCATATCTTCTTAACCACATCTTTTTCAAAAAAGTTTTCAATCAAATCTTTTTCAAAAATTACTTTACTTCCTTCTCAATCTTGGTTTTCGAAAATTTCTTCCCCTCTTCTCACATCCTTCTATTTATGGACTAACACTATTCCTTAATGCACAATTCAAACTCCATCTTCTTTGATAAGTTCGAATTTTCTACTTCTGCCTTCTATTTTTCTTTTCCTCTGACACCTAAAGGAATCTCTATACTGTGACATAGAGGATTCCATATTTTCTTGTTCTCTTCTCTTTCATATGAGCAGGAGCAAAGACAAAAGCATTCTTATTGAGGCTGATCCTGAACCTGAAAGGACCTTGAAGCGAAAGCTAAGAGAAGCTAAGGCACAATTCTCTGTAGAGGACCTAACAGAAATCTTCAAAGAAAAAGAACACATGGCAGCCGAAAACAACAACAATGCCAACAATGCAAGGAAGGTGCTGGGTGACTTTACTGCACCTACTCCCGACTTCTATGGGAGAAGCATCTCTATCCCTGCCATTGGAGCAAACAACTTTGAGCTTAAGCCTCAATTAGTTTCTCTAATGCAACAGAATTGCAAGTTCCATGGACTTCCATTGGAAGATCCTCATCAGTTTTTAGCTGAATTCTTGCAAATCTGTGACACTGTCAGGATTAATGGGGTTGACCCTGAGGTCTACAGACTTATGCTATTCCCTTTTGCTGTAAGAGACAGAGCTAGGACATGGTTGGACTCACAACCTAAAGAAAGCCTGAACTCTTGGGAAAAGCTAGTCAATGCCTTCTTGGCAAAGTTCTTTCCACCTCAAAAATTGAGTAAGATTAGAGTGGAAGTCCAAACCTTCAGACAGAAGGAAGGAGAATCCCTCTATGAAGCTTGGGAAAGGTACAAACAGTTAATCAGAAAGTGTCCCTCTGACATGCTTTCTGAATGGAGCATCATAGGTATTTTCTATGATGGTCTGTCTGAACTGTCCAAGATGTCTTTGGATAGCTCTGCTGGAGGATCTCTTCATCTGAAGAAGACGCCTACATAAGCTCAAGAACTAATTAAAATGGTTGCAAATAACCAATTCATGTACACTTCTGAAAGAAATCCTGTGAACAATGGGACAAATCAGAAGAAAGGAGTTCTTGAGATTGATACTCTGAATGCCATATTGGCTCAGAACAAAATATTGACTCAGCAAGTCAGTATGATTTCTCAAAGTCTGTCTGGAATGCAAAATGCACCAGGCAGTACTAAGGACGCTTCATCTGAAGAAGAAGCTTATGATCCTAAGAACCTTTCAATGGAAGATGTGAATTACATGGGAGAACCCTATGGAAACACCTATAATCCTTCATGGAGAAATCATTCAAATCTTTCATGGAAGGATCAACAGAGACCCCAACAAGGTTTCAACAATAACAATGGTGGAAGAAACAGGTTTAGCAGTGGCAAGCCTTTTCCATCATCTTCTCAGCAACAGACAGAGAGTTCTAAGCAGAACACCTCTGACTTAGCAACCATGGTCTCTGATCTAATCAAAACCACTCAAAGTTTCATGACTGAAACAAGGTCCTCCATTAGAAATTTGGAGGCACAAGTGGGTCAGCTGAGCAAGAAAATTACTGAACTCCCTCCTAGTACTCTTCCAAGCAATACAGAAGAAAATCCAAAAGGAGAGTGCAAAGCCATCAACATGGCCGAATTAGGAGAGGAGGAAGAGGCAATGAACGCCACTGAGGAAGACCTCAATGGACGTCCACTAGCCTCCAATGAGTTCCCCAATGAGGAACCATGGGAATCCGAGGCTCAAAATGAGACCATAGAGATTCCATTGGACTTACTTCTGCCATTCATGAGCTCTGATGAGTATTCTTCCTCTGAAGAGGATGAGTATGTCACTGAAGAGCAAGTTGCTAAATACCTTGGAGCAATCATGAAGCTAAATGACAAGTTATTTGGAAATGAGACTTGGGAGGATGAACCCCCTTTGCTCACCAAAGAATTAGATGACTTGTGTAGGCAGAAATTACCTCAAAAGAGACATGATCCTGGGAAGTTTTCAATACCTTGTACCATAGGCACCATGACCTTCAAGAAGGCCTTGTGTGACTTAGGGTCAAGTGTAAACCTCATGCCTTTCTCTGTAATGGAGAAGCTAGGGATCTTTGAGGTGCAAGCTGCAAAAATCTCACTAGAGATGGCAGACAACTCAAGAAAACAAGCTTATGGACTTGTAGAGGATGTTCTGGTAAAAGTTGAAGACCATTACATCCCTTCTGATTTCATAGTCCTAGAGACTGGGAAGTGCATGGATGAATCCATCATCCTTGGCAGACCCTTCCTAGCCACAGCAAGGGCTGTGATTGATGTGGATAGAGGAGAATTGATCATTCAAGTGAATGAAGAATCCCTTGTGTTTAAGGCTCAAGGATATCCCTCTGTCACCATGGAGAGGAAGCATGAAGAGCTTCTCTCAAAACAGAGCCAAACAGAGCCCCCACAGTCGAACTCTAAGTTTGGTGTTGGGAGGCCACAACCAACTTCTAAGTTTGGTGTTGAACCCCCACATTCAAACTCTAAGTTTGGTGTTGGGAGGTTCCAACAATGCTCTGAGCATCTGTGAGGCTCCATGAGAGCCCTCTGTCAAGCTACTGACATTAAAGAAGCGCTTGCTGGGAGGTAACCCAATGTTATATCTTATCTATTTTCCTTTGTTATTTTATGTTTTCTGTAGGTTGATGATCATGAGAAGTCACAAAATCAATGGAAAAAGCAAAAATAGAATGAAAAACAGAAAGAAAAATAGCACACCCTGGAGGAAGATCCTGCTGGCGTTTAAACGCCAGTAAGGCTAGCAGATGGGCGTTTAACGCCCAGTCTGGCACCATTCTGGGCGTTTAACGCCAGAAAGAGGCACCAGACTGGCGTTAAACGCCAGTAAAGGGCAAGAACTTGGCGTTAAACGCCAGAAAGGGGCACCAGCCCGGCGTTTAACGCCAGAATTGGCACAAAGAGCAATTTTGCTCGCCACTTGGTGCAGGGATGACTTTTCCTTGACACCTCAGGATCTGTGGACCCCACAGGATCCCCACCTACCCCACCACCCTCTCTCTTCTTCACCCATTCACCAATCACCTCAACTCCTCTTCCCCAAAAACCCTTCACCTATCAAATCCCATCTTTCTCTTCACCACTCACATCCATCCTTCATAAAACCCCACCTACCCCACCATTTAAATTCAAACCACTTTCCCACCCAAACCCACCCATACATGACCGAACCCTACCCCTCTCCCCACTCCTATATAAACCCATCTTCACTCCTTCATTTTCACACAACCTAAACACTACTTCTCCCCTTTTGGCCGAACCACAAAGCCATTTCCATCTCCTCATTTCTTCTTCTTCTACTCTCTTCTTTCTTCTTTTGCTCGAGGACGAGCAAACCTTTTAAGTTTGGTATGGTAAAAGCATTGCTTTTTGTTTTTCCATAACCATTTATGGCATCCAAGGCCGGAGAAACCTCTAGAAAGAGGAAAGGGAAGGCAAAAGCTTCCACCTCCGAGTCATGGGAGATGGAGAGATTCATCTCAAGGGTGCATCAAGACCACTTCTATGAAGTTGTGGCCTTGAAGAAGGTGATCCCCGAGGTCCCTTTCAAACTCAAAAGAGTGAATATCCGGAGATCCGACACGAGATCCGAAGAAGAGGTTGGGAAGTTCTTACCAACCCCATTCAACAAGTCAGAATCTTAATGGTTCAAGAGTTCTATGCCAATGCATGGATCACCAAGAACCATGATCAAAGTGTGAACCCGGATCCAAAGAATTGGCTTACTATGGTTCGGGGGAAATACTTGGATTTTAATCCAGAAAATGTAAGGTTGGCATTCAACTTGCCCATGATGCAAGGAGATGAACATCCTTACACTAGAAGGGTCAACTTTGATCAAAGGTTGGACCAAGTCCTCGCAGTCATTTGTGAAGAGGGCGCCCAATGGAAGAGAGATTCAAGAGGGAAGCCGGTTCAATTGAGAAGGCATGACCTCAAGCCCGTGGCTAGGGGATGGTTGGAGTTTATCCAACGCTCAATCATTCCCGCTAGCAACCGGTCCGAAGTTACTGTAGACCGGGCTATCATGATTCATAGCATTATGATTGGAGAAGAAATAGAAGTTCATGAGGTGATATCCCAAGAACTTTATAAGGTGGCAGACAAGTCCTCTACCTTGGCAAGGTTAGCCTTTCCTCATCTCATTTGTCACCTCTGTTATTCAGTTGGAGTTGACATAGAGGGAGACATCCCCATTGATGAGGACAAGCCCATCACTAAGAAGAGGATGGAGCAAACAAGAGATCCCTGTCATCATCAAATCCCTGAGATGCCTCAAGGGAGGCACTTTCCTCCACAAAACTATTGGGAGCAACTAAACACCTCCCTAGGAGAATTGAGTTCCAACATGGGACAACTAAGGGTGGAGCACCAAGAACATTCCATTCTCCTCCATGAAATTAGAGAAGATCAAAGAATCATGAGAGAGGAGCAACAAAGACAAGGAAGAGACATTGAGGAGCTCAAGCACTCCATAGGATCTTCAAGAGGAAGAACAAGCCGCCATCACTAAGGTGGACCCGTTCTTTAATTTCCTTGTTCTTTAGTTTCCTGTTTTTCGAAAATTATGCTTATATTTAGCTATGTTTGTGTCTTGTGATCATTAGTGTCTTAGTGTCTATGCCTTAAAGTTATGAATGTCCTATGAATCCATCACCTTTCTTGAATGAAAAATGTTCTTAATTGAAAAAGAAAAGAATTGCATGAATTTTGAATTTTATAACAGTTTAATTATTTTGATGTGGTGGCAATATTTTTGTTTTCTGAATGTATGCTTAAACAGTGCATATGTCTTTTGAATTTGTGGTTCATGAATGTTGGCTCTTGAAAGAATGATGAAAAAGGAGACATGTTACTGAGGATCTGAAAAATCATAAAAATGATTCTTGAAGCAAGAAAAAGCACTGAATACAAAAAAGGGAGAAAAGAAAACGAAAAAAAAATTTCGAAAAAAAAAAGAAAGAAATGAAGTTGTGATCCAAGGCAAAAAGAGTGTGCTTAAGAACCCTGGACACCTCTAATTGGGGACTCTAGCAAAGCTGAGTCACAATCTAAAAAGGTTCACCCAATTATGTGTCTGTGGCATGTATGTATCCGGTGGTAATACTGGAAGACAGAGTGCTTTGGGCCACGACCAAGACTCAATAAGTAGCTGTGTTCAAGAATCATCATACTTAACTAGGAGAATCAATGACAGTATCTGGATTCTGAGTTCCTAAAGAAGCCAATCATTCTGAATTTCAAAGGATAGAGTGAGATGCCAAAACTATTCAGAGACAAAAAGCTAAAAGCCCTGCTCATCTAATTAATACTGATCTTCATAGATGTTTTTGGAATTCATTGCATATTCTCTTCTTTTTATCTTATTTGATTTTCAGTTGCTTGAGGACAAGCAATAATTTAAGTTTGGTGTTGTGATGAGCGGATAATTTGTACGCTTTTTGGCATTGTTTTTAGTATGTTTTTAGCATGATCTAGTTAGTTTTTAGTATATTTTTATTAGTTTTTAGTTAAAATTCACTTTTCTGAACTTTACTATGAGTTTGTGTCTTCTTCTGTGATTTCAGGTATTTTCTGGCTGAAATTGAGGGACCTGAGCAAAAATCTGATTCAGAGACTAAAAAGGACTGCAGATGCTGTTGGATTCTGACCTCCCTGCACTCGAAGTGGATTTTCTGGAGCTAGAAAAACCCAATTGGCGCGCTCTCAACGGCTTTGGAAAGTAGATATCCTGGGCTTTCCAGCAATATATGATAGTCTATACTTTGCCCAAGATTTGATGGCCCAAACCGGCGTTCAAAGTAACCCTCAGAATTCCCAGCGTTAAACGCCGGAACTGGCACAAGGATGGGAGTTAAACGCCCAAACTGGCATAAAAGCTGGCGTTTAACTCCAAGAGAAGTCTCTACACGAAAAATGCTTCAATGCTCAGCCCAAGCACACACCAAGTGGGCCCGGAAGTGGATTTTTATGTCATTTACTCATATCTTTAAACCCTAGGCTACTAGTTTTCTATAAGTAGGACCTTTTACTATTGTATTATCATCTTGGTTCTTCTGGTTCCCTCTCTGGGACCGAAGCCAATGATCACTTTTGTTCTTATGTATTTTCAACGGTGGAGTTTCTACACACCATAGATTAAGGTGTGGAGCTCTGCTGTACCTCGAGTATTAATGCAATTACTATTGTTCTTCTATTCAATTCCGCTTGTTCTTGTTCTAAGATATCACTTGTTCTTCAACTTGATGAATGTGATGATCCGTGACACTCATCATCATTCTCACATATGAACATGTGCCTGACAACCACCTCCGTTCTACCTTAGATTGGGTGGATATCTATTGGATTCTTTAACCGGAATCTTCGTGGTATAAGCTAGAATTGATGGCGGCATTCAAGAGAATCCGGAAGGTCTAAACCTTGTCTGTGGTATTCTGAGTAGGATTCAATGATTGAATGACTGTGACGAGCTTCAAACTCCTGAGGGCTGGCCGTTAGTGACAGACGCAAAAGAATCACTGGATTCTATTCCGACCTGATTGAGAACCGACAGATGGATAGTCGTGCCGTGACAGGGTGCGTTGAACATTTCCACTGAGAGGATGGGAGGTAGCCACTGACAACGGTGAAACCCTTGCATACAGCTTGCCATGGAAAGGAGTAAGAAGGATTGGATGAAGACACTAGGAAAGCAGAGAGACGGAAGGAACACAGCATCTCCATACGCTTATCTGAAATTCCCACCAATGAATTACATAAGTATCTCTATCTTTATCTTTATGTTTTATTCATCATTTATAACCATTTGAGTTTGCCTGACTAAGATTTACAAGGTGACCATAGCTTGCTTCATACCAACAATCTCTGTGGGATCGACCCTTACTCGCGTAAGGTTTATTACTTGGACGACCCAGTACACTTGCTGGTTAGTTGTGCGAAGTTGTGATAAAGAGTTGAGATTACAATTGTGCGTACCATGTTGATGGCGCCATTGATGAACTCCTTGAACTCCTTGAAGTCTTGGAAGGCTTGCTCACATTCTGTCGTCCATTCGAACTGTTTTCCCTTTCTTAAAGTAGCATAGAAGGGGAGAGATCTTATCGCAGCTCCTGCTAAGAATCGGGATAGGGCGGCCAACCTCCCATTGAGTTGTTGTACTTCTTTGACACAGGTTGGGTTCTTCATATTGAGTATGGCTTGGCATTTGTCTGGATTTGCTTCAATTCCCCTTTGTGTGAGCATGAAGCCTAAGAATTTGCCTGCTTCTACTGCGAAGGTGCATTTTGCGGGATTGAGCCGCATGTTGTGCTTCCTTATAGTGTAAAACACTTTAGTCAGGTCGGATAATAATGTATCTCCGTTTTGTGTCTTTATCAACATGTCGTCCACATAAACTTCCATGATTTTTCTGATGTGATCTGAGAAGACTTTATTCATTAACCTTTGATAAGTAGCTCCTGCGTTCTTAAGACCGAAAGGCATTACGATGTAGCAGTAGTTTGCTTTCGGTGTTAGGAATGAGGTCTTTTCTTGATCTGGTGGATACATGGGGATTTGATTGTATCCCGAGTATGCGTCCATAAACGAGAGATATTTGTATCCGGAGGAAGCATCTACTAAAGCGTCAATACTTGGGAGTGTGTATGGATCTTTTGGACAAGCCTTGTTGAGATCGGTGTAATCGGTGCACATTCGCCACTTCCCATTTGATTTTTTCACCAAGACAACGTTTGCTAGCCATAGCGGGTATTCAACCTCTCTTATGAATCCGGCTTCCAGTAGTGCCTGTACTTGCTCGTCCACAGCTTGGGATCGCTCTAGCCCGATTTTTCTTCGTCTCTGCTGCACCGGTCGAGATCCTGGATAGACTGCCAACTTATGACACATTAGCTTAGGGTCTATGCCTGGCATGTCTGCGGCTTTCCATGCAAAGAGATCGACGTTATCTCGCAAGAATTGTATTAGTAATTCTTTTAAATCTCTTTTTAGGATTGTGCCGATATTGGTTGTTTTTTCCGAGGTATCCCCGATCTGAATCTTTTCTATCTCGCCCTCTGGCTGGGGACGAAGTTCTTCTCGTCGGTGAACTCCACCCAGCTCGATTGTATGGAACTCTTCTCCTTTGCCTCTGAGGTTTAGGCTTTCGTTATAACAGCGACGTGCCGTCTTCTAGTCTGCTTTTATCGTGGCTATCCCTTTTGGGGTTGGGAACTTCATACATAGGTGTGGGGTCGAGACTATTGGGCCGAGTTGATTGAGTATTGTCCGTCCTATGAGAGCGTTGTAAGCTAAACTTACATCGACTACGATGTAGTCTATTTTGAGGGTCTTGGATTGGGCCTCTTTTCCGAAGGTTGTATGTATTGGTAGGTATCCGAGTGGTCGAACCGGGGTATCTCCTAGCCCAAACAGGCTGTTTGGATATGCTTTAAGTTCTTTTTCTTCCAAGCCGAGTTTGTCAAAGGCTGTTTTGAATAAGATGTCGGCAGAACTCCCTTGGTCTATTAATGTGTGGTGTAGGTTGGCGTTTGCCAATTTAACGGTGATAACCATGGGATCATCGTGTTCTGTGATGATGCCAGATGCGTCATTTTTAGTGAATGTTATTGCCGGAATGTTGGGTGCTTTCTCCTCTCCTTCGACATGATATACTTCTTTGAGATATCTTTTGCGAAAGGATTTGGAGATCCCACCTGCTGTGAATCCGCCGTGTATCATGTGGACATGTCTTTCTGGTGTCCGAGGTGATCGTTCTGTTCGTTTGGTATCTTCATCCCTTCGTCTCTTTCTTTGATCATCATTTCGGGTGGCCAGGAATCGATCTAATTTTCCTTCTCTCACCAATTTTTCTATGATATTTTTTAAGTCGAAGCATTCGTTTGTGGAGTGTCGTCAGACTCGATGGTATTCACAATATTCCTTCCGGTTTCCTCCTCCCCTTTTGCCTTTGAGTGGCCGTGCTGGGGGGATTTTTTCTGTATGGCAGACTTCTTTGTATATCTCGACCAGGGATGCCTTGAGGGGAGTGAAATTATGGTATTTTTTGATTTTCTCCCCTTGACGATCTTCTTTTCTTTTCTCCCCGATTTTGAGGTTTCTCCTAACCGAGCGTTTTTCTCCATGTTGATATACTTTTCTGCTCGTTCCTGTACTTCGTCTAAGGAGGTCGGGTACTTTTTTTAGATAGATTGGCTGAAAGGTCCCTCTCGTAGGCCATTGATGAGTCCCATAATGGCGGCCTCCGTCGGTAAACTTTGTATGTCCATGCATCTTTTGTTGAATCTCTCCATGTAGTTGTGGAGGCTCTCCCGATCTCCTTGTTTGATCCCTAGTAAACTAGGGGCGTGCTTGGCTTTATCTTTCTGAATGGAGAATCTGGCTAGGAATTTTGTTGCTAACTCATCAAAGCTTGAGATAGACTTCGGGGGTAGGCTGTCGAACCATCAGATCGCTATCTTTGTGAGAGTTATTGGAAAAGCCTTGCAGCGAACAGCATCTGGGGCGTCGGTGAGGTACATTCTACTTCTGAAGTTGCTGAAATGGTGGTTGGGATCCGTGGTGCCATCATACAGGGTCATATCCGGGAGTTTGAAGTCATTTGGAATTTTGGTTTTCATGATTTTCCTGGTGAACGGGTCTTGCTTTTTGCGTGAATTTTCCTCGAGATTAGCCCGCGGGGCTTTTGATTTGAGATCGGCTTCCAATTGCTGTAGTTTTTCTTCCAACTCCCGACGTCGCTGCACTTCTCTTTGGAGATCTTTTCCAATTTCCCGTTGTTGTTGGGTTTCTTTTTCCAGTTGTTTTAGGCGATCCAGGAGCGCTTCTGTTGCCCCTGAATTTGGTGAGTCTTTGTCTTTGTTGGTTTCCGGAGTGTTTTGTGGCGTGATATCCGCGTTTTTGTGCGGTGTCTGATCCTCCAAACCTGAATCGTGGCCGTTGTCATGGTCGTCCACCATGGTGATGGGATGACTTCCAGGTTCCCCGGCAACGGCGCCAATGTTTCGAGGGTTACCTGAAATTGTAGGTCGATCTTGGACGAGATCTTCTGTGCTGGTCGGAACTGATGTGTCCGGCTGGTGAATAGCGGCCGGAGCTGGTGCGTCCGACTTGTTGGACTAGATGTGCTGCTGATCCTTTGTCACCGAAGGGTGGAGGGTACCTGCAAGGGACTCCGATGCTTAAGTTAGCAAGGGGATTAAGCAGGTATTGAGTAGAATCAGAGTATGAGTTATACTTGGGTGCTCCAGTGTATTTATAATGGTGAGAAGTGACCTTTCTGGATAAGATAAGTTAGTTATCTTATCTTATCTTATCTTTAGGTGAGGTCAGCTTATCTTCAACGGAACCGCCTTTATATCTGTAGGCTGGGATTGCCTCTGGATTTGGGTCGTGTTCCTCTATTTGGGCCCTTTATTGGGCTTTCCTGTCGATTTGGCCGAGCTCTTTTGAGAAGAGGTCAGATAGTCTGACCTGAAGAGGTCGGTTGCCTTGTCGCTAAACATCCCGGGTCGGTCAGCTCGACCCAGGGTATGAACAATTTCTATCTTTATTTTCTGTTTATTTATCTTTTAATTATTAAAACTCCATAACCATTTGAATCTTCCTGACTGAGATTTACAAGTTAACCATAGCTTGCTTCAAGCCGACAATCTCCGTGGGATCGACCCTTACTCACGTAAGGTTTATTACTTGGACGACCCAGTGCACTTGCTGGTTAGTTGTGCAAAGTTGTGAAAAAGAGTGATATTACAATTGTGCGTACCAAGTTGTTGGCGCCATTGAGATCACAATTTTGTGCACTACACAGCAGCCTGGTCAGGTGTTTACTACTTCAACTGTGGGTGCCGAGGGGTCTGAGACACTTATCCGAGGTAAATGTGAAATGGCTGGTTAAATTTTAAATGCCTTATTTGATTCTAGGGCATCGCATTCATTCATTGCATTTGAGAAGGCTAGTGAGTTAGGATTGAAGATTGTGGTTTTAGGTTATGACCCGAAGGTGTAAAATGCCACCCATGAAACTATGGTAACTAGGCTAGGATGTCCGCAAGTTTCGTTTAGGGTCAAGTAGCATGATTTTGTACACGATTTGATTTATTTGCCGATGACCGGTCTTGATCTTATCATGGGGTTGGACTGGTTGTCTAAGAATCGTGTTTTATTGAACTATTTTGAGAAATCGTTGCATTTCATGCCGGAAGGATCAGAAGGGCTGGTTGTGGTGAATGGTTGTTACTTGAACTATGTGGTAGTAAATTGTTCAGGGAAGGAATGTCAAGGTGTTATGCTGTTAGCTGTGAGTGTATTGGGTGAGGAACAGAATTTAGAGAAGATCCCAGTAGTTTGTAAATTTCCTGAGGTGTTTCCTGACGACATTAAAGAATTTTCTCCTAGCCAAGAGGTTGAATTTACAATTGAGTTGGTGCCGAGAACAGGGCCAATTTTGATTGCCCCTTACAGAATGTCGCCTTTAGAGATGGCTGAGCTCAAGACTCAGTTGGAAGACTTAATGAGTAAGCACTTTATCCACCCTAGTGTTTCTCCGTGGGGAGCGCCGGTGTTGTTGGTAAAGAAGAAAGATGGGAGTATTCGGCTTTGTGTGGATTACAGGCAACTGAACAAGGTCTCCATAAAGAATAAGTACCCACTGCCGAGAATTGACGATCTCATAGATCAGTTACAAGGAGCCGGGGTTTTCTCCAAGATTGATTTGCGATTTGGCTATCACCTAATAAGGGTGAGAGATGAGGATATCCCTAAGATCGCTTTCAGGACTCGTTATGGTCATTACGAGTACGCTGTAAACGCTCCTGCAGTGTTTATGGACTATATGAACAGAATCTTCCGCCCATTCTTCGATAAGTTTGTTGTCATCTTCATTGATCACATACTAATTTATTCTAAGAACGAAGAAGAGCATGCCGAGCACTTGCGAACCGTGTTACAAATTCTGAAGGAGAGGAAATTGTACGCCAAGTTATCTAAATGTGAATTCTGGAAAGACGAGGTGAAGTTTCTTGGCCATGTGGTGAGTAAGCAGGGGATAGCAGTATATCCCTCTAAGGTAGAAGCAGTGATGGAGTGGAGGCGACCAACCTCAGTAACTGAGATAAGGAGATTCATCAAAGGCTTTTCACAGATAGCGTTGCCATTGACCAAGTTAACCTGCAAGGACACGCCATTCGTTTGGACTTCTGAGTGTGAAGAGAGCTTTCAAGCATTGAAGCAAAAGTTGACTATCGCGCCTGTGTTTTTGTTACCCGAGCCGAATGAACAATTTGAGGTGTATTGTGATGCCTCACTAAAGAGCCTAGGGTGCGTGCTAATGCAGTGTCGAAATGTGGTGGCGTATGCCTCACGACAGCTAAGACCTCACAAAGTTAATTACCCGACGCACGACCTGGAACTTGCTACGGTTGTGTTTGTGCTAAAGGTGTGGAGACATTACCTCTATGGAGTTAATTTCTGAGTTTTCTCTGATCACAAGTGTTTGAAATTCCTCTTTGATTAGAAAGAGCTTAATATGAGGCAGAGGAGGTGGATGAAGTTACTGAAAGACTACGACTTTGAGTTGAATTACCATCCGAAAAAAGTGAATGTTGTGGCAGATGCGCTAAGTCGAAAATCACTGTATCCTGCTTGGATGATACTTCAAGAAGAGGAGTTGCTTAGAGCATTCGAGAGTCTGAAGGTTGGTGTTCAGAAAGTGTCTAGAACTCTGTGTTTGAGCCAATTACAGATCTCAAGTGATTTTAAATCCAAACTCCTAAAGGCTCATCAAAACGATGACACGTATTACCAAAGGTGTTGCCAGCTTTTGAGCAAGGGAAGCAGTGGAGAGTGTCATGGGATCAAGATGGATTGTGGAGATTCAAGGGTAGGATCATTGTGCCGGATGTTGGGACTTTACGGCAAGATATATTAAAGGAAGCGCACAAAAGCAGATTTTCTATTCACCCTGGGAGTACTAAGATGTACCACGATCTGAAGGCTATGTTCTGGTGGCTTGGTATGAAGAATAATGTGGCAGAATATGTCTCAAAGTGTTTAACCTATCAAAGGGTGAAGATTGAACATCAGAGACCTTCCGGGACGTTACAACTTTTGAAGGTTCCGCAATCGAAGTGGGAGAACATTGCGATGGATTTTGTGTCAGAATTACCGAGGACTAAGACCGGATTTGATGTTGTCTGGGTAATTATGGACCGGCTCACTTTCTACCCATTCGGATGAACTACACTCTTGAGGAGTTAGCACACTTGTATATAAAGAGATTGTGAGACTTCATGGTGTGCTTACGACTATAATTTCTGACAGATATCCCCGTTTCACTTCGAGGTTCTAGGGTGCATTTCAAAGAGATTTTGGAACCCGTTTGAGTTTAAGTACAGCTTACCATCCTCAAACAGATTGTCAATTTGAGAGGACGATCCAAACCCTAGAAGATATGCTGAGGGCTTGGTGTTTTGGATCAGCCGGCGAGCTGGGATCGCTATATGCCGCTAGTGGAGTTTGTGTACAATAACAGCTTCCATGCGAGCATCAGGATAGCTCCGTATGAGGCTCTGTATGGGAGAAAATTCCAATCTCCGATATGCTGGTATGAAGCTGGGGAGAAAAGTTTTGTTGGGGCCTGAGATGATAGCTGAAACTACGTAACAAGTTAAGAATATCAGAGATAGGATGCTCACTGCTCAGAGTTGTCAGAAGAGTTACGCCGATGAGAGGCGGAAACCCTTAGAGTTTGAGGAAAGAGATCATGCTTTCCTTAAGGTTACTCTGACCACAGGAATAGGTAGGGCGATTAAGACGAAGAAGTTGAATCCTCGATACATCGGTCTGTTTCAAATTCTTGAGAGGGTTGGACCGGTGATGTCAGATGGCTCTACCGCCTCACCTTTTGAACCTGCACGATGTATTCCATGTGTCGCGGCTTCGGAAGTATACTCCTGATGTTAGCCATGTGTTAGAACCTGAATCGGTTCAATTAAAGGAAGATTTGACTCTGCCAGTGACTCCGGTCAGGATTGATGACACGAGTACTAAGAAGTTGCATGAAAAAAAGGTTTTATTAGTGAAAGTGGCATGGAGTCCAGCCAGTGTTAAGGAGCACACTTGGAAACTTGATTCGGAGATGCGATCAGACTACTCGCACCTATTCTCAGGTAACTGAAATCGAATTTTGTGGGCAAAATCCTAATTAGGTGGGTAGAATGTAAAATCTGGTTAATTAATGACTAATTAACCCATAAATTAACATATATTCTAGAAAATGATAAATGAGGTTTTCATGGTTTAGTGTGATGGAGAAATTTAAAACGAGAATTTTGACACCAATTTTAAAGAAATCGGCCCAAGATTGGGCCGAACGGGCCAAACCGGGCCAACCGGACCCAAGTTGGGCCCAAAGGCCTAGCCAAGCTCTCATTTAATGAGAGAGCTCAGCTCTCTCCCTCTCTAAAACAAACACACACGCTGAACACACAAGGGGAAGGGGGGAAACATGAAACCCTTGCTCTTATTCACTTCCAACTTCCATTGATCATAACTTTTGATCCGAAGCTCCGATCAACGCACCATTTGCGGCCACGCGACCGTGGCGTCGAGCTTTACAAAGCCCATAAGGTTGTGCAAGAGGTAAGCCACGTTTTACCTCTATTCTTCCAGCTTTGATTTTCAATTTCTTAGGCAAAAATGTTGAAATTATGAGATCCTTTGTGTTATAGGATCTAATTACCTTGAAGAGAAGGCTTGTTCTTGCCTCCTTGGACCTTGGGTAAGATAAAAGATATCAAACCCTAGTGAAAATTCTAAATTAAAGCATTTGGGTATTGAGTTATTGTGTTTGGGTGTGATATTGTGGCTTAGACATTATATATATGTGTATTAGAGGTTGATTGGTGGTTTTGGCAAGCTTTGGAGTGGAGCACTAAGCTTGAAAATCTGTTGGTGAGGTTTAGAGACCTTGGAAGTGAATTTGAAAGTGTTCCGGGTGGAATGGGAATCGGTCAAGGTATGGTTTCGATTTCCTGTATCTAAAATGTAATGTGGTTGTAAAAACGTAGGCTAGTGACCCTAAGATAGGGTTTTGGAATGTTGATGTAGTTGTTGAATAATTTGGATTGAGTTAAATATGTATGAATGATGGTGGAAATGATCGTGAGTGGTTGTAATGGTTGGTAAAGCATGTAATATTGTATGTGATACGGTTTAATATGTTTGATTGATCATAGGGTTGAGGCTCTTGTTGATGAGCGTGATTTGAGGTGTGATATTGATATGTGGATATATCTATATATATATATATATATATATATATATATATATATATATATATATATATATATATATGGTGATTGATGAATTGAATATTTGTTTGGAGATTGAGATGTGAAATGTTGATTATTATGTGAGATTTGTTAAATTGAGATTTGGTTAAATATGGTGGAATTGGTGGGTCGATGATTGAATGAGGGTTTGGCAATGATTGATGTTGGAAGGGTGAGTTTTGACTGGTTTTAAATTAGAATTGGAAGTATATGTTTTAAAAATTAGGAGTTTGAGTTTTGGTAAAAATGGAATTTTGATAAACTTCAACGGATCATATCTCGAGCTATTATTTTTGGAATTTGATATTTTTTATACCAATTGAAAGATAATTTTATAAGTTTCAAAATGGTTTTAATTTGGTGGAAATCTGAATTTTGTGGAAGGAGATATGATCGTTGGAAGTTTGGACAAAAAATATGAATTCTACAGAATTTGAGATTTCTGGTTTGTGTGCGCATGCACACCCCATGGAATTTTGAACCTGTGCGCACACACAGCCTTGTGCGTACGCACACACAGGGACAGGGCTACTGATGGGAGCGCTAGCACGCCCTGTGCGCACATTCCACCAACGAAGGATTACAACTTGTGCGTACGCACAGACTTGTGCACACGCCCACGTTGGAAATTCCATTCTTTTGATAGCGCTAGCACACCTTGTGCACGTACTCAACAAAGGGAGATTTACTTTCTGTGCGTACGCACAACCCTGTGCGCACGCACACTTTCTGAAAATATTTCTGAGCGTGTGCACGCACACTTTCTGAAAACATTTCTGGGCGTGCGCACGCACACCCCTGTGCGTACGCACCGACCTTGTTCTTTTCTACAGCTTTTGTTTTCAAGTCTTTCACATTCTCAACAAGCTTGTAACCTTCCGAGATGTTTCACGCTTATAAACCCCCAATTTCATCCTTTGAATCTTAAATCAAAGTAAAATGCCTAGTGAATAAGAGAAAGCTAAGGAAGAAGGTAACTTGTGAATGAAGAAGGGGATGTTATGATGAGTTATGAGGAATGAGGGTGATATGAGTTATGGAGGAGGGTGGTGGAGTGCGGTGTATGATATGAGTCGAATGGCTGAGTATGACATGAGCCGAGTGGCTAAGTATGAGATGAGTCGAAGGGCTACGTGTGATGATGATTTATGGCTGATTATGTATTATGAATTTTAAGCCGGATGGCTGAGATAAATGTTAATGTATGGCTGTGATTGAATGCATATATGCTGAATTGTAGATTATTGTGATTATTGTACTCCACCTATCTGAGATACGAGTTTTCCTGGTTGAAAGCAGTGGCTAGCTACCACGTGCTCCAGGTGGAGACTCGATACTCTGCTGACCCTATGTCGTAAGTGTGGCCAAACACTGTGAAAGTTTCGGATGAGCTCACCCCCGTGAAAAAGTGTTGCATATATATATATATATATATATATATATATATATATATATATATGATGTTTATATTATGAGATAACTCAAGTTAGGGATGCACGACAAAGGGATAGTCCAATGGTTAGCTATCAGGACTTGTCGGGCTGGCTTTATAACCGATAGATGAGAATGATCAGCCACTAGGACAGGCATGCATCATATGCATTATATGGGATTTGTTTGGAATGTCTAATTGTTTGCATCATTACTTGCTAATTGCCTAATTGCCTTATCTCTTCCTACTTGTGCATTTCTTTATTGATATACTTGTGTTTGCATCTCGGTTACTGTTGAAGGTTTGGAGGTTTGCAGGATTTGAAAAGGGGATATATAGTTAGATCGAAGATCCTTAAGCTAGTCGCCTGTTTTCATTTTTCTCATGGTTTAGTTGTATTTATACGCTTTGATTATAAATTTGGAAGTTCTAGAATTGCCTTCGCCTTTCCCAGGATATTACATGTTAGATATTTGGGCACTGCTACCATGCTGAGAACCTCTGGTTCTCACCGATGTGGATTTTGTTGTTTTCAAATGCAGGACGTGAGGCTCCTCGCTGAGGCATTCTGGAGGCTTCTATTTTTGCAAAGATCCTTAGCTCTTGGGATTTGTTTTGATTATATATACTTGTTTAGATACTATATTCTCCACTGTATATGTATATCTTGTATTACTCCTCTTAGAGGTTATTTCGGAGAAACAGGTTCTGTATATTGTCTTTTTGGTTGTCCTTTGGGAAGTTCCTTATATATGTATGTATACCTTATATGCTCGGACCGGTTATCTTCGCAAACCGAGTCCTGAGTCTTGATATCTATATTTTGGCACTCTCTTGTATATAATCTCGCGTTAGCTTATTCCTTCCATGTTTCGTTTATGTTATCGATCAGAGTTTTGTGCTTTTCGCTTTAACGGTTTTGATTTACCCATTTTTCTTCAAAGGCTCCTAGTTATAAACACTTTTGCTATACTATATGTACTAAATTTTGTTTTTAGAGGTCGTAGTACCACGCCACCTCTGTTTTATGACTTAAACATAAGACTCTGTGTGGTAGGGTGTTACACTTGGCGATGACTGAGAAGTTCCTAGGGTACCGGTAGTGGAAACCCTCCCTCTATCACGACCACGAGACCGACTCGTGACACCTCTGCAAAGAGAATATCAATTAACACTAATCATCATATATACAACACAAATCCTTCAACATTATATTATTTCAAAAAAAAATTTCGACATAACCTCCCCTAAAATTGGACATATATCCACCTTTACGGTTTCCACAAATCTAACCAACCTCAATCCACAACAGCAGTCAAAACTCAATTAAAACACAAAGCAGTCCAAATAAATTCAAATTCAAATTAAATTAAAAAAACATAACAATATGTTGAACTAATTTTTATAAATTCTCTAACTGGCTCTAAATTATCACCTAATTGAAGCAGCAAGCGACTTGAAAAGGAAATTAAAGCACCAAAAAATAATTTTCAAGTTAAAGATTAAGAACAAATTAAATCAACAATAGTAAAAACAATATATAGTAGAAACTTCACTAAACAACCTGAATAATCAACACCAAATCAATAATAATCAACACAAATCTTATTTTATAATAACAAGTAAGTTCAGACCTTAAATTCTAAATTATCACCTAATTGAAGCAACAAAAAACTTGAAAAGAAAATTAAAGTACTAAAAAATAATTTTCAAGTTAAAGATTAAGAACAAATTGCATCAACAATGATAAAAAGAAAAGATATGATGAAAACTTCACTAAGCAACCTGAATAATCAATACAATTTAACAATAATCAACATAAATTCTATTTTATAATAATAAATAAGCTCATACCTTAATCCAATCCAAACAAATTAAAATTCAAATTAAAAAAATATAACTCAACTAATTTTTATAAATTTTTTAATTGATTCAAAATTATTATCTAATTGAAGCATCAAGCAACTTGAAAAGGAAATTAAAATACCAAAAAAATTTTAATTTAAAAATTAAGAACAAATTAAATCAACAATAATAAAAATATATAATAAAATTTTACTAAACAACTTGAATAATCAACATAAATCAACAATAAACAACACAATTCAACAATAACCAACACAAATTCTATTTTATAATAATAATAAAGCTCAAACCTTAATCCCGTCAAAATAAATTAAAGTTCAAATTCAAGAAAGATATAATAAAAACTTCACTAAGCAACCTGAATAATCAACACAAGTTAAAGATTAAGAACAAATTATATCATCAATAATAAAAAGAAAGATATAATAAAAACTTCACTAAATAACCTGAATAATCAACACAAATCAACAATAATCAACACAAATTCTATTTTATAATAACAAGTAAGCTTAAACCTTAATCCTATTTTACAAGTTAAAAAACATTACTTAAAATGAGCTTTAACAGGGAAAGGGAACGGATAAGTAGGAACTTCTGACCTTCCTCCTACGCCGACGCCAAGAAGAGGAGTAGTAAGAGAAGAATAAAAGCAGAAGTGGCGACAGAAGTGTTTCCAGTAGAAGCGGCAACAGAACCATGAGAGGGTGCTGTTGGAGGGGCTGGCGAAGAGGACAACAGTTGCTGGAGAGGTGTTGACGGAGAGAATAGATGAGAGAGTTAGAGAGAGAGACTAGGAGTTGAGATATTAGAGAGGGAGAGAGAGAGAGAGAATTTCGAAATGAATGGAAAAAGGATTCGCGGTTCGTATTTAGGGCACAATTACCGTCGAATTTACCAGGTAACGCGTTGCGGGTCACCAAAATACAATGTTCCACTAAATGTGTTTACTGTCGGAATAATCTGATGGTAAATCCCACCTCTATATTTTGTACCTTTTTTTTTCATTTTTCCTTCAATTATTACTCGTGAATTTACCGTCGGAATAGAAAATCCTCCGGTAATGATTTGACATGACGAATTTTACATCTAAATCGTCACTAAATTCACCGATAAAACCGACATTAATGTACGACACTAAATCCGAGGTACTCAATATTTTTCTTATAGTGGTATACACAAAGACGTACATAAAGGAGGCAAATTTTCTAAAATAATAATAATAATAATAATAATAATAATAATAATAATAATAATAATAATAATAATAATAATAATAATAATGTTATTAAGTATATAAAATTATTATATATTATATAATTTTTTATTTGAAAAATATATTTAGTATTTAGTCTAGTATAAATAAAAGTCCAGTCCAAATGTTAATAATCTTTAATATCTGAAAAGTAAGTGAATTAGTAGAATGGTTTTATCCTAAATGAGTTCAGTGATAAAGAAAAATTTTACATTAAAATACAAGCTCAATATTATAAACTTGATATTTTTAATCATGTTGAATTAAGTAACTCGTGTACAATTTTTGAGTTATCTCAAGGGTTAACGAATACAGAAAAATCTTTAACGTATTATTTGATTGATCATTTGATTCGCTTAGTATTAACTCTTCCTATTTTAACTGCTACACATTGAGAGATCTTTTCAGTTATGAATATTGTGAAAAATAGACTCGAAAACAAAATAGAAGATAAATTTCTTACTAATTGTCTTTTGATTTATATTGAAAAGAATATTATTAAAAAATTTAATATAAATTTTATTATCAATAAATTTTATGATATAAATAATCAACATATATCATTTTATTAATAAAAAGTATACATATATTTTTTATATTTTAAAATATATCTTCTATTAATATATTATTATATTATATAATTTATTTGTATAAATTTTATTTAATATTATATATTATTGGCCTCTAAAATAGTATTTTTGGATCTATCCCTGAATATACATATAGCATGAATGCTTTTTTAATTCTATTAATTATTGAAAAATAATCAATTTTTATTCAGTTGTGTTTATATGTATATAAAAAATTAGCGATCAATCAAGTACTGTATATAAGAATATAAATTTAGTGTTTATGAAAATTTTGATTATAATGTTGTAAAATGTTTGATTATTCTTCCGTGATAGGTTTGATATTTTATTGTAAAAAATTTTATTATTCTAATAATTGATTAATTTATTAAAAAATGTATAAATAATACAATAAATATATAAATATGCACAAATCATAATATCATTTTTTGATTGATTTTTTTGAAAATTCATTTAATTGAATATTTGTACGTGTTTATTATTGTATAACTGGTTGATTAAGTAATATCGTATTTATGTGATACAACTGATGAGCGGATAATTTATACGCTTTTTGGCATTATTTTTAGGTAGTTTTTAGTAAGTCCAAGCTACTTTTAGGGATGTTTTCATTAGTTTTTATGTTAAATTCACATTTCTGGACTTTACTATAAGTTTGTGTGTTTTTCTGTGATTTCAGGTAATTTCTGGCTGAAATTGAGGGATTTGAGCAAAACTCTGAAAAAGGCTGACAAAAGGACTGCTGATGCTGTTGGAATCTGACCTCCCTGCACTCGAAATGGATTTTCTAGAGCTACAGAACTCCAATTGGCACGATCTTAACGGCGTTGGAAAGTCGACATCCAGAGCTTTCCAGCAATATATAATAGTCCATACTTTATTCGAAAATTGACGACGTAACTTGGCGTTGAACGCCAAGTACATGCTGCTGTCTGGAGTTAAACGCCAGAAAAACGTCATGATCCGGAGTTGAACGCCCAAAACACGCTATAACTTGGCGTTCAACTCCAAGAAAAGCCTCAACTCGTGGATAGATCAAGCTCAGCCCAAGCATACACCAAGTGGGCCCCGGAAGTGGATTTATGCATCAAATACTTACTCATGTAAACCCTAGTAGCTAGTCTAGTATAAATAGGATAAGTTACTATTGTATTAGACATCTTTGGTCTCAGTTTTGTTTTATTCTTCATCTTAGGAGGCTATTGATCACATTCAGGGGGCTGGCCATTCGGCCATGCCTGAACCTTTTACTTATGTATTTTCAACAGTGGAGTTTCTGCACACCATAGATTAAGGGTGTAGAGCTCTACTGTACCTCAAGTTTCAATACAATTATTATTACTTTCTATTCAATTCTCTTTTATTCTTATTCCAAGATATACGTTATACTTAACTTTGATGAATGTGATGATCCGTGATACTCATCATCATTCTCACCTATGAACGTACGTGACTGACAACCACTTCCGTTCTACTTTAGACCAGGCGCATATCTCTTAGATTCCCCAACAGAATCTTCGTGGTATAAGCTAGATAGATGGCGGCATTCATGAGGATCCGGAAGGTCTAAACCTTGTCTGTGGTATTCCGAGTAGGATTCTGGGATTGAATGACTGTGACGAGCTTCAAACTCCTGAAGGCTGGGCGTGATGACAAGCGCAAAAGAATCAAGGGATTCTATTCCAACCTGATTGAGAACCGACAGATGATTAGCCGTGCTGTGACAGAGCATAGGAACGTTTTCACTGAGAGGATGGGATGTAGCCATTGACAACGGTGATGCCCTACATACAGCTTGCCATGGAAATGAGTAGGAAGGATTGGATGAATGTAATAAGAAAATAGAGATACGAGAGGAGCACAGCATCTTCACACACTTATCTGAAATTCCCACCATTTATTTACATAAGTATTTCTATTCCTTTTTATTGTCTATTATTATTGATTTTCAAAACCCAAAACTATTTAATCTGCCTAACTGAGATTTACAAGGTGACCATAGCTTGCTTCATACCAACAATCTCTGTGGGATCGACCCTTACTCACGTAAGGTATTACTTGGATGACCCAGTACACTTGCTGGTTAAGTTGAACGGAGTTGTGAAAAGAAAGTGTTGAGTTAGTTCTTTTTGGCACATGCCAAAGAGCCATTATTGTTGATCACAATTTCGTCCACCAAGTTTTTGGCGCCGTTGCCGGGGATTGTTCGAGTATGGACAACTGACGGTTCATCTTGTTGCTCAGATTAGGTAATTTTCTTTTCAAAAATCTTTTTCAAAATTTTTCTTCTTTTTTTCATTTTTCTAACCATGTTTTTTTCGAAAAAATTAAAATAAAAATACAAAAAAATTAGAAAATCATAAAAATAAAAAATATTTTGTGTTTCTTGTTTGAGTCTTGTGTTAATTTTTAAGTTTGGTGTCAATTGCATGCTTTTAAAATTTTTCTTGCATTTTTTCGAAAATCTCATGCATTCATAGTGTTCTTCATGATCTTCAAGTTGTTCTTGACAAGTCTTCTTGTTTGATCTTGATGATTTCTTGTTTTGTGTTGTTTGTTGTTTTTCATATGCATTTTTTGTTTATTAGAGTCCATGCATTACAAATTTCTAAGTTTGGTGTCTTGCATGTTTTCTTTGCATCAAAATTTTTTTCAAAATTATGTTCTTGATGTTCATCATGATCTTCAATGTGTTCTTGGTGTTCATCTTGACATTCATAGTGTTCTTGCATGCATTAAGTGTTTTGATCCAAAATTTTCATGTTTTGGGTCATGATTGTGTTTTTCTCTCTCACCTTAAAAACTTCAAAAAATCAAAAAAATATATTTTCCTTATTTCCCTCCAAATTTTCGAAATTTTGGGTTGACTTGATCAAAAAGATTTTTAAAATTAGTTGTTTCTTATAAGTCAAGTCAAAATTTCAATTTTAAAAATCTTATCTTTTCAAAATCTTTTTCAAAAATTATATCTTTTTCATTTTTTTTCTATTTTTCGAAAATTTCAAAAATCTTTTTCAAAATATTTTCAAAATCTTTTTCTTATCTTTACATCAAATTTTCGAAAATTAGCTAACAATTAATGTGATTAATTCAAAAATTTGAAGTTTGTTACTTTCTTGTTAAGAAAGGTTCAATCTTTAAGTTCTAGAATCTTATCTTGAAGTTTCTTGTTAGTGAAGTAAGTAATTTTAAAATTAAAAATTAAATCTTTTTATCTTTTATCTTATCTTTTTCAAAAATTTTATCTTTTTCAAAATTTGATTTCAAAATATCTTATCTAACTTCTTATCTTCTTAGCTTTTTCAAATTTGATTTTAATATCTTTTTCAATCAACTAACTAACTTTTTGTTTGTTTCTTATCTTTTTCAAAATCAACTAACTACCTATCCCTCTCTAATTTCGAAAATATCTCATCTTTTTTTTCAAAAATTCTTTTTTGTTTTAAATTTTAATTTTAATCTTATCTTATCTCTAATTTTCGAAAATTACAAACCCCTTTTTCAAAATTGTTTTCGAAATTCTCCCTCTCTTTTCTTATTCTATTTATTTATTTAATTACTAACACTCCTCTTCACCCCTCTTCACCTAAATATCCGAATCCCCTCTTCTATTTTCTTCCCCCTTTCTTTTTCTACTAACATAAAGGAATCTCTATACTGTGACATAGAGGATTCCTCTTCTTTTCTTGTTTTCTTCTCTTTCATATGAGCAGGAACAAGGATAAAGGCACTCTTGTTGAAATTGATCCAGAACCTGAAAGGACTCTGAAGAGAAAATTAAGAGAAGCTAAATTACAACAATCCAGAAGCAACCTTTCAGAAAATTTCGAACAAGAGAAGGAGATGGCAGCCGAAAATAATAATAATGCAAGGAGAATGCTTGGTGACTTCACAAAGCCAACGTCCAAGTTTGATGGAAGAAGCATCTCCATTCCTGCCATTGGAGCCAACAACTTTGAGCTAAAACCTCAGCTAGTTGCCTTAATGCAACAAAACTGCAAGTTTTATGGACTTCCATATGAAGATCCTTATCAGTTTTTAACTGAGTTCTTGCAGATCTGTGAGACTGTAAAGACGAATGGAGTTGATCCTGAAGTCTACAGACTCATGCTTTTCCCTTTTGCTGTAAGAGACAGAGCTAGAATATGGTTGGATTCACAACCCAAAGATAGCCTGGACTCCTGGGATAAGCTGCTCACTGCCTTCTTAGATAAATTCTTTCCTCCTCAAAAGCTGAGCAAGCTGAGAATGGATGTTCAAACCTTCAAAAAAAAAGATGGTGAATCCCTCTATGAAGCTTGGGAAAGATACAAGCAGCTGACAAAAAGATGTCCATCTGACATGTTTTCAGAATGGACCATATTAGATATATTCTATTATGGTCTATCTGAGTTTTCGAAAATGTCATTGGACCATTCTGCAGGTGGATCTATTCACCTAAAGAAAACGCCTGAAGAGGCTCAAGAACTCATTGATATGGTTGCAAACAACCAATTCATGTACACTTCTGAGAGGAATTCTGTGAATAATGGAATACCTCAGAAGAAAGGAGTTCTTGAAATTGATGCTCTGAATGCCATATTGGCTCAGAACAAAGTGTTGACTCAGCAGGTCAACATGATCTCTCAAAGTCTGAATGGATGGCAACATGCATCCAACAGTACTAAAGAGGCAGTTTCTGAAGAAGCTTATGATCCTGAGAACCCTGCCATGGCAGAGGTTAATTACATGGGTGAACCTTATGGAAACACCTATAATCCATCATGGAGAAATCATCCAAATTTCTCATGGAAGGATCAACAAAAGCCTCAACAAGGCTTTAACAATGGTGGACGCAATAGGCTGAACAATAGCAAGCCATATCCATCATCTTCTCAGCAACAGACAGAGAATTCTGAACAAAACACTTCTAATTTAGCCAATATAGTCTCTGATCTGTCAAAGGCCACTTTCAGTTTCATGAATGAAACAAGATCCTCCATCAGAAATCTGGAGGCACAAGTGGGCCAGCTGAGTAAGAAAGTCATTGAAACTCCTCCCAGTATTCTCCCAAGCAATACAGAAGAGAATCCAAAAGGAGAGTGCAAGGCCATTGATTTGATCAATGTGGCCGAATGCACAAGGGAGGAGGAGGACGAAAATCCTAGTGAGGAAGACCTCCTGGGACGTCCCTCAAGCAAGAAGGAGTTTCCTATTAAGGATCCAAAGGAATCTGAGGCTCATATAGAGACCATAGAGATTCCATTAAATCTCCTTCTGCCATTCATGAGCTCTGAAGACTATTCTTCCTCTGAAGAGGATGAAGATGTGACTGGAGAGCAAGTTGCTCAATATTTAGGAGCTATCATAAAGCTGAATGCCAAGTTGTTTGGTAATGAGACTTGGGAAAGTGAACCTCCCTTGCTCATTAATGAACTAGATTCTTGGATTCAGCAAACTCTACCTCAAAAGAAACAAGATCCTGGCAAGTTCTTAATACCTTGTACCATAGGCACCATAACCTTTGAAAAGGCTCTATGTGATCTAGGGTCAGGGATAAATCTTATGCCACTCTCTGTAATGGAGAAGCTCGGGATCATTGAGGTACAACCTGCCTTGTTCTCATTACAATTGGCAGACAAGTCATTGAGACAAGCTTATGGAATAGTGGAGGACGTGTTAGTAAAGGTTGAAGGCCTTTACATCCCTGCTGATTTCATAATCTTAGAAACTAGGAAGGAAGAGGATGAATACATCATCCTTGGAAGACCTTTCCTAGCCACAACAGGAGCTGTGATAGATGTCAATAGAGGTGAATTAGTCCTTCAATTGAATGGGGACTACCTTGTGTTTAAGGCGCAAAGCCATCCCTCTGTGACAAAAGAGAGTAAGCATGAAGAGCTTCTCTCAGTTCAGAGTCAAGAAGAGCCCCCACAGTCAAACTCTAAGTTTGGTGTTGTGAGGCCACAACCAAACTCTAAGTTTGGTGTTAAGATCCCATATCCAAACTCTAAGTTTGGTGTTGGGACTATACAACATTGACCTGATCACCTTTGTGGCTCCATGAGAGCCACTGTCAAGCTATTGACATTAAAGAAGCGCTTGTTGGGAGGCAACCCAATTTTATTTATCTAATTTTTATTTTATTGTTATTTTATGTTTTATTAGGTACATGATCATGAGGAGTCACGAAAAAATCATAACAATTAAAAACAGAACCAAAAACAGCAGAAGAAAAAATTCACACCTTGGAGGACGCACAGGCTGGCGTTCAACGCCAGTAAGATGCATCTGGCCGGCATTCAATGCCAGAACAGAGCATCATTCTGGCGCTGAACGCCAGAAACAAGCAACATTCTGGCGCTGAACGCCAGGAATGTGCCTAGAGAAGAAAAGCTGGCGCTGAACGCCAGTAACAAGCATCAAACTGGCGTTCAACGCCAGAAACATGCTTTACATGGGCGTTGAATGCCCAGAATGTGCACCACACGGCGTTTAAACGCCAAAATGGTGTGCAAAGGCATTTTACATGCCTATTTGGTGCAGGGGTGGAATTCTTTGACACCTCAGGATCTGTGGACCCCACAGGATCACCTCAGGATCTGTGGACCCCACAGGATCCCCACCTACTATATTCCCACCCTACCTCCTAATCCCATTTAACTCTTCCCCATGTCACACTTCCCAAAACCCTTCACCAATCACCTCAAACCCTCTTTCCAATCACTCCCTTCACCACTCACATCCATCCACTCTTCCCCATAAACCCCACCCACCTTCAAAATTCAAAAACACTTTCCCACCCATTCCCTCCCTAAATGGCCGAACCTACACCCTCCCCCCTCCCTATATATACCCTTCCATTCTACTTCATTTTCACACAACACAACCCCCTCTTCTTTACCTTGGCCGAACCCACATCTCTCCCTCTCTACCATATTCTCTTCTTCTTCTTCTTCTCTTCTTTCTTCTATTGCTCGAGGACGAGCAATATTTTAAGTTTGGTGTGTGGTCAAAGCACAATCTTTTTTATTTTCCACTACCATCAATGGTACCTAAGGCCGGAAAAGGAAAAGGGAAGACAAAAGCTTCCACCTCCGAGTCATGGGATATGGAAAGATTCATCTCTAAAAGCCATCAAGACCACTTCTATGATGTTGTGGCAAAGAAGAAGGTGATCCCCGAGGTCCCTTTCAAGCTCAAAAAGAATGAGTATCCGGAGATCCGACATGAGATCCGAAGAAGAGGTTGGGAAGTCTTAACCAACCCCATGCAACAAGTCGGAATCTTAATGGTTCAAGAGTTCTATGCCAATGCATGGATCACTAGGAACCATGATCAAAGTATGAACCCGAATCCAAAGAATTATCTCACAATGGTTCGGGGAAAATACTTAGATTTTAGTCCGAAAAATGTGAGGTTGGCGTTTCACTTGCCCATGATGCAAGAAGATGAACGCCCCTACACTAGAAGGGTCAACTTTAATCAAAGGTTGGACCAAGTCCTAATGGACATATGTGTGGAAGGAGCTCAATGGAGAATAGACTCCAAAGGCAAGCCAGTTCAACTAAGAAGACTGGACCTCAAGCCTGTGGCTAGAGGATGGTTGAAGTTCATTCAATGCTCCATCATTCCTACTAGCAACCGATCTGAAGTTACTGTGGATCGGGCCATCATGATTCATAGCATCATGATTGGAGAGGAAGTAGAAGTTCATGAGGTTATCTCCAATGAAATCTACAAAATAGCCGACAAGTCCTCCATAATGGCATGGCTAGCTTTTCCTCACCTTATTTGCTATCTATGTTACTCAGCTGGAGTTATCATAGAAGGAGACATCTCCATTGAAGAGGATAAGCCCATCACCAAGAAGAGGATGGAGCAAGCAAGAGAGATCCTTCACGGTTCTCAAGAGATGCATGAGGAAGCTCATCATCAAGAAATCCCTGAGATGCCTCAAGGGACGCACTTTCCTCCCAACAACTATTGGGAACTGATGAGCGGATAATTTATACGCTTTTTGGCATTGTTTTTAGTATGTTTTTAGTATGATCTAGTTAGTTTTAGTATATTTTTATTAGTTTTTAGTTAAAATTCACTTTTCTGGACTTTACTATGAGTTTGTGTGTTTTTCTGTGATTTCAGGTATTTTCTGGCTGAAATTGAGGGACCTGAGCAAAAATCTGATTCAGAGACCAAAAAAGGACTGCAGATGCTGTTGGATTCTGACCTCCCTGCACTCGAAGTGGATTTTCTGGAGCTACAGAAGCCCAATTGGCGCGCTCTCAACGGCAATGGAAAGTAGACATCCTGGGCTTTCCATCAATATATGATAGTCCATACTTTGCCCAAGATTTGATGGCCCAAACCGGCGTTCAAAGTCACCCTCAGGAATTCCAGCGTTAAACGCCGGAACTGGCACCAAAATGGGAGTTAAACGCCCAAACTGGCATAAAAGCTGGCGTTTAACTCCAAGAAGAGTCTCTACACGAAAATGCTTCATTGCTCAGCCCAAGCACACACAGAGTGGGCCCGGAAGTGGATTTTTATGTCTTTTACTCATCTCTGTACACCCTAGGCTACTAGTTTTCTATAAGTAGGACCTTTTACTATTGTATTATAATCTTTTGATCACTTTAGATCTCTAGATCATCTTTGGACATCTAGTTCTTAGATCATTGGGAGGCTGGCCATTCGGCCATGCCTAGACCTTGTTCTTATGTATTTTCAACGGTGGAGTTTCTACACACCATAGATTAAGGTGTGGAGCTCTGCTGTACCTCGAGTATTAATGCAATTACTATTGTTCTTCTATTCAATTCTGCTTGTTCTTGTTCTAAGATATCACTTGTTCTTCAACTTGATGAATGTGATGATCCGTGACACTCATCATCATTCTCACCTATGAACGTGTGACTGACAACCACCTCCGTTCTACCTTCGATTGGGTGAATATCTCTTGGATTCCTGATACACGATGCATGGTTGATCGCCTGACAACCGAGTGCTCGCCTGACAAACGAGCCAGCCATTCCGTGAGATCAGAGTCTTCGTGGTATAGGCTAGAACTGATGGCGGCATTCAAGAGAATCCGGAAGGTCTAACCTTGTCTGTGGTATTCTGAGTAGGATTCAATGATTGAATGATTGTGACGTGCTTCAAACTCCTGAGGGCGGGGCGTTAGTGACAGACGCAAAAGAATCACTGGATTCTATTCCGGCCTGATTGAGAATCGACAGATGGATAGCGGTGCCGTGACAGGGTGCGTTGAACATTTCCACTGAGAGGATGGGAGGTAGCCACTGACAACGGTGAAACCCTTGCTTAAGCTTGCCATGGAAAGGAGTAAGAAGGATTGGATGAAGACAGTGGGAAAGCAGAGAGACGGAAGGGAAGGCATCTTCATACGCTTATCTGAAGTTCCTACCAATGAATTACATAAGTATCTCTATCTTTATCTTTATGTTTTATGCGTTTATCACCATACCCATTTGAGTTTGCCTGACTGAGATTTACAAGGTGACCATAGCTTGCTTCATACCAACAATCTTTGTGGGATCGACCCTTACTCGCGTAAGGTTTATTACTTGGACGACCCAGTACACTTGCTGGTTAGTTGTGCGAAGTTGTGTTTATGCCATGGTATTGAACACCAAGTTTTTGGTTTCATCACTGGGGATTATTTGAGTTGTGAAAAGTAGTGATCACAATTTCGTGCACCAAGTTTTTGGCGCCGTTGCCGGGGATTGCTGAGTTTGGACAACTGACGATTCATCTTGTTGCTTAGATTAGGTATTTTTTTTTCTTCAGAGTTCTTAAGAATGAATTCTAGTGTTTCAAGGTGATGTTCTTATCATCACCAAAGCTGATTGATCTTCATCAATTTAGCTCTTGAATGCAATGTTCTGCTGAAGCTTGGCTGACCATGTCTAATTCCTTTAGACTGAAGCTTTAGACTAACATTGCATGATTCCTGGAATTCTCATTAAGAATTTTGATACCTTTTTCCACTTTATTTTCGAAAAAAAAGCACAAAAAATTTACAAAATCATAAAATCCAAAAATATTTTTGAGTCTAGTGTTTCATTTAAAGTTTGGTGTCAATTGCATACATTCATTCATGTGTCTTAAGGATCTTCAAGTAATTCTTGATGATTTCTTACTCTGATCTTTGAATTCTTTTGACTTGAGTGTTTATGTGTCTCATATGCATTCTCATTAGTGTCAGTAGTATACAAACTGCTAAGTTTGGTGTCTTGCATGCATTGTTATTTGATTTTAGTTGCATTTTGATTATTCTTCATTATTAAAAATCCAAAAATATTTTTAATTTGTGTCCTTCCAAGTCAATAATACAGAGAATTGAAGATTCAGAACATACTGCAGAGGAATTGCACAGAAAAAGCTGGGCGTTCAAAACGCCCAGTGAAGAAGGACAGACTGGCGTTTAAACGCCAGCCAGGGTACCTGGTTGGGCGTTTAACGCCCAAAAAGGTAGTGTTTTGGGCGTTAAACGCCAGAATGTGCACCATTCTGGGCGTTTAACGCCAGGATGGCACAAGAGGGAAGATTCTGTTTTCAATGCAATTTTTTTCAGGTTTTCAAAGTTTTTCAAAATCAAATCTTTTTCAACTCATATCTTTTCAATCAAATCTTTTTCAAAATCAATTTCTTTCCTTTTTCAAAGATACTTGCTATCAATTAATGATTTGATTCAACATTTCAAGCATGTTGCCTTTTCTGTTGAGGAAGGTTTAATGTTTGAATCATATCTTTTCTTGATAGCCAAGTCATTAATTTTAAAATCAAATCTTTTTAAAAATGTTTTTCAAATCATATCTTCTCAATCACATTTTTTTAAAACTAATCATATCTTCTTAACCACATCTTTTTCAAAATAGTTTTCAATCAAATCTTTTTGATTTCTAATTTCAAAATCCTTTTCAAAAATCACTTGATTTCTTTTCCACTCTTGGTTTTCGAAAATCAATTAAGTGTTTTTCAAAATGTTTTCAAAATCTTTTACTTAATTTTCGAAAATTACTTCCTCTCTTCTCACATCCTTCTATTTATGGACTAACACTATTCCTTAATGCAAAATTCGAACTCCATCTTCTTTGATAAGTTCGAATTTTCTACTTCTGCCTTCTATTTTTCTTTTCCTCTGACACCTCAAGGAATCTCTATACTGTGACATAGAGGATTCCACATTTTTTTGTTCTCTTCTCTTTCTTATGAGCAGGAGCAAGGACAAAAGCATTCTTGTTGAGGCTGACCCTGAACCTGAAAGGACCTTGAAGCGAAAACTAAGAGAAGCCAAGGCACAACTCTCTGTAGAAGACCTAACAGAAATCTTCAAAGAAGAAGAACCCATGGCAGCCGAAAACAACAACAATGCCAACAATGCAAGGAAGGTGCTGGGTGACTTTACTGCACCTACTCCCGACTTCTATGGGAGAAGCATCTCTATCCCTACCATTGGAGTAAACAACTTTGAGCTTAAGCCTCAATTAGTTTCTCTAATGCAACAGAATTGCAAGTTCCATGGACTTCCATTGGAAGATCCTCATCAGTTTTTGGCTGAATTCTTGCAAATCTGTGACACTGTCAAGACTAATGGGGTTGACCCGGAGGTCTACAGACTTATGCTATTCCCTTTTGCTGTAAGAGACAGAGCTAGGACATGGTTGGACTCTCAACCTAAAGAAAGCCTGGACTCTTGGGAAAATCTAGTCAATGCCTTCTTGGCAAAGTTCTTTCCACCTCAAAAATTGAGTAAGCTTAGAGTGGAAGTCCAAACCTTCAGACAGAAGGAAGGAGAATCCCTCTATGAAGCTTGGGAAAGATACAAACAATTAATCAGAAAGTGTCCATCTGATATGCTTTCTGAATGGAGCATCATAGGTATTTTCTATGATGGTCTCTCTGAACTATCCAAAATGTCTTTGGATAGCTCTGCTGGAGGCTCTCTTCATCTGAAGAAGACGCCTACAGAAGCTCAAGAGCTGATTGAAATGGTTGTAAATAACCAATTCATGTACACTTCTGAAAGGAATCCTGTGAACAATGGGACTAGTCAGAAGAAAGGAGTTCTTGAGATTGACACTCTGAATGCCATATTGGCTCAGAACAAAATATTGACTCAACAAGTCAATATGATTTCTCAAAGTCCGTCTGGAATGCAAAATGCACCAAGCAGTACTAAGGAAGCTTCATCTGAGGAAGAAGCTTATGATCCTGAGAACCCTTCAATGGAAGAGGTGAATTACATGGGAGAACCCTATGGAAACACCTATAATCCTTCATGGAGAAATCATCCAAATTTTTCATGGAAGGATCAACAGAGACCTCAACAAGGTTTCAACAACAATAATGGTGGAAGAAACAGGTTTAGCAATAGCAAGCCTTTTCCATCATCTTCTCAGCAACAGACAGAGAGTTCTAAGCAGAATACCTCTGACTTAGCAACCATGGTCTCTGATCTGATCAAAACCACTCAAAGTTTCATGACTGAAACAAGGTCCTCCATTAGAAACTTGGAGACACAAGTGGGTCAGCTGAGCAAGAAAATTACTGAACTCCCTCCTAGTACTCTCCCAAGCAATACAGAAGAAAATCCAAAAGGAGAGTGCAAAGCCATCAACATGGCCGAATTTTGGGAGGAAGAAGAGGCAGTGAACGCCACTGAGGAAGACCTCAATGGACGTCCACTGACCTCCAATGAGTTCCCCAATTTGGAACCATGGGAATCTGAGGCTCAAAATGAGACCATAGAGATTCCATTGAACTTACTTCTGCCATTCATGAGCTCTGATGAGTATTCTTCCTCTGAAGAGGATGAGTATGTCACTGAAGAGCAAGTTGCTAAATACCTTGGAGCAATCATGAAGCTAAATGACAAGTTATTTGGAAATGAGACTTGGGAGGATGAACCCCCTTTGCTCACCAAAGAACTGGATGACTTGTCTAGCAGGAACTGCCTCAAAAGAGACAGGACCCTGGGAAGTTTTCAATACCTTGTACCATAGGCACCATAACCTTCAAGAAGGCCTTGTGTGACTTAGGGTCAAGTGTAAACCTCATGCCTCTCTCTGTAATGGAGAAACTAGGGATCTTTGAGGTGCAAGCTGCAAAAATCTCACTAGA